>NC_082391.1:17188719-17374550 GCF_031168955.1 Gadus macrocephalus | reverse complement strand
CCCCCAGAAATACTCGCACACGACACATACACATAGATAACTGACACACAAACCCCATCCTCACTCCAGAGACAAACACACACACAACGCAAACATAATTGAGCTCCCCAATCACACACACACACACACACACACACACACACACACACACACACACCACACACACAACACACACACACACACACACACACACACACACACACACACACACACACACACACACACACACACACATTATTTCTTACATTGTGAGGAAGTTCTACCAGGAGGACTCAAATCCAACGCACCAGTTTGCCAATCACCAATCACCAATCACCTGCCTACACCTGCATTATAAAGCGTAGTCTAACCTATGTTTTTTGCTGCTTAGGTTTTCGTTCGTTGCTCCCCTTCCACCCCACCACCACCCCCAGGTCTGCCCCAGTCTACCGGTCCAGGGGAAGGCTCCGCCCCTGCTAGTCCTGGCAGGATATGCCGAGTCCACACGTCGTCCTGGATCCGCGATGGGGCTCACGCCAAAGATCCATCGTGCAAAATATTCTCTCTTATGTTATCATTCAAAATAAATATTTTTTGTGTTTATTGGTGAATGAGTCTTCATGGGAGAAATAGCAGCATTGCATGGCCACAAAGCGTTTACAGGCCTTGCATCTATTAAGCTTGCGCATGCACGGACACACACACGCACACACAGACGCACGCACGCACGCACGCACGCACGCACGCACGCACGACTGAGGGCCCACTGAGGAGTGCAGTGATCCAGTGACTTGACTAGAGGCACTGTGTTTCATTCCAGGCCTAGACTCTAGAGAACATGTTTTGGCGGCTTGGCTCAAACGGGATCGAACTGTTGGTCAATGTGTTGAAGAGGGCCCCATGGCTGACCAGGTGGGCTCATAGGAACAATATGACTTTGGTTTCAAAGCAGTGTTCTCCCGCAGCATCGGCTCTAATGCATAAAGGATCAGCCATTCCTCTCCTCCACGCCCCCTTGATGACATTGTGCCCTGTGACATCCCGGTCTTCGGTTATGTTTAAATCATTTCCGCTTCTATTTAAAGGTCTTATTCACGCACATCTCGCGCACTCGGGTCATGAATATATGCATGTGTTTGTTTGAAATGAGTTGTATTGTTTCAGTGTCGTACAGAAAAAAAATCACTGAAAAAGAGCTGATTTATATTCAGTCTTAAAAAAAGCGGAGCACATAACGCCAGTCCTAAGTATGAAACCTCGTCCCCGGGGGGGGGTGTCAACCTACAACAGAAATATGAAACAATTTCATTGCCGAGCTCGGCGACACGGTCTCCTTCTGACATAACGAGATTTAATCAAGAGACAGCTCTCCAGTGTCACGTGACCAACACCCCCTCACACCCATTCCCGCCTCTACACCGTGGGAGCATACCCAGACACAGGGCTTAGTGGTCGACGCAAGACGTTAATCTAACCCAAACCCGGCACCGATCAGCCCGTCTTGCTTTTCACCATTACAACAAACCTAAAAGACCGAGGGAGAAGACATTGGGCCATAAGGATAATTGGCTGAAGTCCCGTAACACTGCACTATGGGTGACTTTTATGTGGCACTGCCACCATCATTCAACATAGTCTGCAACATTCTTTCAATGCAGTCGTTACTTATTTCTAGAAGTTGTGAAATTAAATTCAGAGTATCTGAAGAATGACATTTGCCAGAGGGGGGGGGGGGACTTTAAATTATGTATGATAATACATTGTGCGAGATAATGCTGAACAAGGAAAAGTGTTGCTGCGAAGGAGAAGGTGAAAAGTGCAGGTTTGTAAAGGGGTTGGGAAATGTCATTGTTACATGGGGGGGGGAGATATGAACAGCAGAAGCAGCGGATGATAAACAGCAGGAACGATCCATCTCACACTCATACTTCCTGTTGATGGTAAATGGCAAACCGACTGCATTCGTACAGCGCTTTTCTTATCAGTGGCCAGTCACAAGCGCTTTACAAGATGGCCTAGCATTCACCCATTCATGCACACATCAACACACCAACGGCGGTGTCAACCGCGCAAGGCAACAGCCAGCTTGTCGGGAGCAGTTAGGGTAAGGTGTCTTGCTCAGGGACACTCGGAGGAGACAGGGATCATACTAGCAACCCACCGGCCTACCTCCGTGTGCCACAGGCCGCACCCAGTCGGTGGATGACTGTGGCTTTACTTTTCACAGTTGGAGGTGCGCAGTGCACATCCATCTATCACAACATAGAGGCACATATGTAGCCTCATCTGCACTGAACATCATGTATTTTGACAGAAAATCACAAATTCGTGTTACCTAGCTACGATCACATAAAACTTCACACACAAGCAGACCTCCCCAATCCAACTTTAACATCTTTTACATCTTTTAATAGCAGCAAGAGAAAATACTGGGATGTACACCACGTCCACACAGACACACACCGCAAGCACTCAAGCAAAACCAAACAAAACACCCAGGGAGACTGCAGGCAGAGGACTGCTGCTCCTTGCCAATCCTATTTCCCGAACATTAGCCGCCTTTCTCCGAGACGACAGCAACTCAGATAGAGAGCCAGCGGAGAGGGAGCGGCCGGGAGAGAGATAGGCAGCCATTGAGCGAGCGAGTGTGCGAGAGGAAGAGAGCGATGGGATGCCTAAATGGAATGGTAATCAGAGGAAAAGATGGTCCGAGAGGGAGACACAGATTTGACGGCGGAAAGATGAGAATAGAGAAGGGAGAAAGGCCGGGAAGGGAGAAAGAAGGGGGGGGGGGGGGGGAGATGCCACATTAGCTCATCCTCAGGCCTGCTCCTCCGCTTCACTGGCCCTGCATCGAGAGCACAACATATGCATGGGAAACCCCTGGTGCCTGCCAGCCGCCGCAACAAAGGAGCATGGGGGAGAGAGAGAGAGAGAGAGAGAGAGAGAGAGAGAGAGAAGAGAGAGAGAGAGAGGAGGAGAGAGAGAGAGAGAGAGAGAAGAGAGAGAGAGAGAGAGAAATTGCAAGGAGGAGAGAGAGAGCGATAGAGGGAGAGTTATCGAGGGAGATGGTTGAGAGAGACAGAGAGAGAGAGACGAGAGAGGGGACGTCAAGAGTGGAAGTATTTTGTTGTTAAAAAGATAAAAAATAAAAGAGAATAAAGATGGAAACATACAACGCTGCTGAGGGGATGAGTGCCATGAGAGAAAGGTAGCAGAAACATCAGGGAGATTGGACGAGGGAGGGAGAGAAACCGCGTAGGATGACAGGATGCAACTCTGCAACTTTGTAGAACATTCCAGTTCCGGCACGTGGGTTTATTTGCTTTAGTGACAGACTTCTAGACAAAGGTTCCTTTGCCCCGTTTACACCATCCCGCTAATGGCCGCTAATGGCCGATGGACCACCGATGTGGAAGTCGGGGTGATTCGGGTGACATCGGGCTAAAAATGTATGATCGGGTCAATTTATCGGGGTAGCATTTACACATACCCGATGTTATAACGATAACATAACGATGTATGCCAGGGAAGACACCCGAAGTGCGTTTGGCGTCATTTGACGTCATTTCGAATGACGCCAAACACGTCAAATGACGCGTTTGGGGTCATTTGGCGTCATTTCGGGAGAAGGCAAAGGGGAGACTGGTTTAGACTGATATTTATTTATATTACAATAGCGATTTTATAATAATAGAACGCCGGTTCTAAATGGGCGAAGTACCCTGTAATTATAAAAGTAGGACATCTATCCATCACCCCCTATTTATACCCAAGTGGCAGATTGAGGGTCTTCCTTAACACAATCTGGTCACTCACAATCGTTATTTGTCTAGGGTTCTCGAGGGTCTTTCGTGTGTTGAGGTTGCCGATATAAAGACGATAAAACACGATAAAGCGCGGAAGATTAACGAATATAGCCGATGTGCCCAGGAAAATTCCCGAACGATTTACGATGTCTTACGTTGTACTCCCGTTCTATTCCCGATTATAGCCGATTAGCCCATAGCAACACCTGGTAACCGATTCTACCCCGATAGACCCAAAATTAACAAACATGTTCGTTCTTTGCCGATGTTGCCCGTTGTTGCCCGATCATTGAGCATTTCTTCCCGTTTCTTCCCGTTGTCTAACGATGTTCCCGGGAAGAGTAACGGTGTTTCCCGATGCAACCACGCTATTTGCCGATGTTATAACGATAGCTGCTGATTTAGCCATCGGGCACCATCGGGGCCCACTATCGGGTAGGTGTAAACAGGGCATTAGAAACCATAACAGAATGTGGTGCTTTTTAGATTTTTTGGTCGGACGCCGTGAATAATAATAATAATAACAACATCAATCAGAGTTGCACAGCAGTTCTGTGTGGATGACCGGACTGGCAATCTTAACCCAGCACCAGTATCTCAGGCAGCCCGCCCCCCCCCCGGGCTACAAGCACAGCTGGGGCTCTCTCGGAGAACCTCATTGTGGGTCCAAAAAATACCCCATTTCCCCTCGCGTCTCATTCAACCTGATATTTATTCCGTCCTTCACCGAAGACGACCCGTTTCCCCCCCCTTTGATTTCTTCATCTCACAGGTAGGGCTGTCCGCTGGTGGCCGTGCTGCAGAGTCTCCGCGGTCATTGGGAGAAGGAGATAAGGCCGCGACGGGGATATTACTCGTAGGCCTGGCAGTGATTGAATTGGATGCTCGGGGGTCAAACACACCAGAATGACAGCGCCGCGGCAACCGTGGGTGACGTGCCATCAAAAGCGGGGAGCCGGGGTCTTGTCTGGCGAGCAGCTCGCAGAGAGCGATAGAGAGGGAGGGAGAGATAAGGAAGGGGAGAGGAAGGGGGGGAGGAAGGGAGAAAGGGGGAGGGAGGGATGGAGGGAGGGGGCTGATGAAGATGAAGTGACGAGAAGAGCTTGAGGGTAATAAAAAAAAAAAAGGGATGAGGGATGGCAACATGTTTTGTTGCCGTGGCGATCACGTGGTATCTCATTTAGGGCAGCAGGGTAAATAAATCCAATGGGGATGTCATTGCAGTGAAGTCTTCTAAGGGCCTCTTCGAGAGGAGAGGGACAAGGCAGACCGAAATAGACAGGAAAGGGAAACAACACAAAAAGACAGATGGGAAAATAGAAGGAGATGAGATGAGATGAGATGGGGGAAAAAAAAATTGAGAAGATAATTGTGTGAGCAACAGAGTGGTCCGGGCTGCATCTGAAAATGTACCTCAAACCAGAGTGGGTACTGTTTTCTGGTGTACGTTAAGCATGCGAGGCAAAAGCATGCATTTCTGGGGAATTTATTATTATCCTTAGTTGTCTGTTTGCGGGGGGTTTACTGGTTCCAGGGGCAAGCGGTTATAATTCTTAACATTTAAAAGTATCACCTTCGACCATCTTTCGTCGAAACTGTGAGTTACCGAAGGAAACTGTGGTGTCCATAGCATGCGTATTTAACTTTAAGTACACACCGTTCTTTGCATACTATGTGTAAATACAAGGATGGACACACCTTACTTCTCTGGCCTACTAACGCAGTCTGCTGGAGGGGAGGTTGGGCCGGAGCCCGGGACTCTACCGGAGCGAGGACACAACGAGCTGGTCTTCTATTGGATGGGTTTAAGGCTTGAAAAGAGCAGTAGCTTGTATAACAGGAGAATGAGCTCGTACAACACTATAGGATGATATTTTCCTTTCAGGTCAGAATGTGTGCAACAAATCATGATCACCTCTAGACATCAAATTGAATTAGCTTCAGCATTACAGACGAGCATCGGAGTACAGAGCAAAGCTCCACGCAATGAAAACTAATTAACGACCAAACCCCCAGTTAATCAACATCACATTCTACTTATTTTAATTTTTAGCAATTTAACTTGAGCGATATAAACGTTGTGGTAGTCTCTGTTTTGTCTTTACTTTAATTAACCAAATCGTTGTAGCTATTTTGAAATAAATAAATCAGTTGGCTTACAGCTCTTGATTTCTCTACTGAGTCATCTGATGAAGAATAACTTATTTTTAGGGCAATTCATCACAGCAAAATATTTGATTTAATTTTAGAGCATGATCCTGATCATCATGGCGATGTGTGTGTGCGCGTGTGTGTCCGCGCATGTGTGTGTGTGTGTGTGCCTGCGTGTACACACGACTGTGTATCTGTGACAGAATAAACTGCACACCTTGGTTAAAAACAAAGACACACACACAGGGACAGAGAGAGAGAGAGAGAGAGAGAGAGAGAGAGAGAGAGAGAGAGAGAGAGAGAGAGAGACAAACACTACAAATCAGTGACTCCACATACACATCTCGATATCAACAACTTAATATTGAATGAAACGGCAAATAAAAATGGCGGCCGTCCCGCCCAAAGCCAAGAGAGGTTACCAGAGGTGAAGACGTGATGGACGCGGCTTCAGGGTCGACGTCTTTGCGAATGAGGAGCCGGAGGGGCGGAGGCCAAAGGGTTGCCGCGGCGACGCACCACCGTATCCACTGCGATCCTTCACTTAGGGGGAGGGGCTGCGTAACCTAGGAGGCAATACACACACACACACTGGGTCAAAGAGCGCTCTCAAATTGATGGCCCAGGGATCTGATAATAGGAACGGGGAGCGAGGGGGCATGCCATTTAAACAGCTGTCTTGTTTTTACTCTAATCCCTTCTTGTGCCGGGAATCTAGGCCAAGCATCCACACACAACCACACACACACACACACACAAACACGCACACACATCCATGCATATACACACACACGCACACACCCACACACACACACTCACACACACACATCCATCCATGCATACACGCACATGTACACACACATAACAAACATCCATGCATACAGACGGACAGACCCACTTGTGCACACAGTCTCGCAGTCAGGATTATCCCACACCCGCTCACACACACACTAACATGTACACACGTAAGTAACACACACCCTCACATGCACATACATGCATGCACCGACGACACAGGGACTCTCGTACGCTCAAACATAAACCAATCCACACACACACACACACACACACACAACACTCTGTCGCACTCCCACATATCACACACGTATCGCTCACCACACACACACACACACACACACACACACACACACACACACACACACACACAACACACACACACACACACACACACACACACACACACACACACACACACACACACACACACACACACACACAACGAAGGAGCTAACAGGAGTGCTTTTTGCAAATTGATGGCACCGAGCTGGCTCACTGTAACCTCTGAGAGGGGCGCAGCATCGGGTCCGTTTGGATTCCATCCAGCCTAACGTCTGAGCCTCCCTCCACAGATGTTGTGGCCTGTGTGTGTGTGTGTGTGCGTGCGTGCGTGTGCGTGCGGGCGCGCGCGCGTGTGTACGTACGCTATATGCATGCTTGCGTGTGTTTCGGCTTCTGCGTGTGTTTGCATGTATACATACATGTATGCGTTCCCATAGCTGCGTGTGTGCGTGTGCAAGCCCTGTGTGGTGTTATCAGCAGACAGCACACCCAGCCCCCTGGAAGCCCAACCGGCAGGGACACCGGCCCACCGCCGCGGGCCCGAGGCGGCAGAGAGGGACACGAATGCCAATGAGGCCTCTGCCTTTTTTTTTTACTCCACTTACTCCATGTATGTCCCTCCATCCCTTAGATGGAGGGACAGTCACAGCATGTGTCCCTCCAGCCAATCCCCACCCCTGGTCCGTGTCCCCTGTTCGGCCCTGCCCGAGGTGTGTCACCACCGCCCACAGGGCTAAACACTCAGCCCCCCCCCCCCCCCCCCCCCCCCCCCCCCCCCCCCCCCCCCCCAGTGGAGAGGCTCTGGCCTGCATCGCCTGAGGACCTCCTCTCCCTCCTCTCCCTTCTTCTGTTACCATGCAGCAACCAGGCCTGGCCGGAAGCTCTAGGACTGTGCGCACATGGAGAAACACACACACACACACACACACACACACACACACACACCCACACGCACACGCGGCATGCATGCACGCACACACACAAACGCGCAATCGATGTGTTGTGCTAAACAAACAAACGGTCGGTAATGTGTTTTTAATACAGACCGAGAAGACGGATGCATTGGCATGAGGAAGGGCATGGCCATTTATAGGAGGAGAGGCTCGCTCTATTGACAACGTTTCCCTGCAGAGGGGTTGTTCCAGACTAAGTCTGGTTCTCCGCTCAATGTGGGAGAAGGACGGAAGGTGCCCAGAGGTCCGGAGGACAAAGCGAGCTCTCAGAGAGTTCAAAACAGCTATAAAAGTTTAATGGCAAGCTGGCAGATAACAGCCAGCTGAACGAGAAAGGAACTGAACTATTTCCAGCGCTGGTAGTGGCATTCATTATTCACATTATAGTTTTATGCTAAGGAAAAGAAGACAGCTTCTTGCTTGCTAATTAACTTTTTCTGTTCTTTTTCCCCTGACATTAGATACACTGTTGACTGTGTGCAGCATTGCTACATTTTCTCTCTCTGTGTGTGTGTGTGTGTGTGTGTGTGTGTGTGTGTGTGTGTGTGTGTGTGTGTGTGTGTGTGTGTGTGTGTGTGTGTGTGTGTGTGTGTGTGTGTGTGTGTGTGTGTGTGGGGGGGGGCGGGGGGGGGGGTGTATTTCCCGTCCTTCTGAATTTCTCCACCCGTAGGGTTGGGAGGGAATAATAACTACCTTGACGCCGTGCTGTCACTGACTGACTGACTGACTGAGGGACAGTTTTAATTTTCAAAGTAGACAGCTAGAGCAGCCAGCCCCCATTTCACAACATCCAATGGCATTAGATTAGCCATTCCTTCCTGCGTTCGTCTCATGTAATGCAATGATTTGGATGGGGGGGCTGGGGGGGATGTTAATACGATCAAAGCTTTCATTGATATTATGAATTTCACTCATTTTCCATGAGGAAATCAAAAGGAACAAAGGAAGGGAGGGGAAAGCGAGAGGGAGAGAAAAGAGAGACAGAGACAGAGACAGAGACACACACACACACACACACACACACAGAGAGATAAACATGCAGAGAGGGATAAAGGTGGAGGGAAAGATAAAGTTGGACGGAAAGATAGAGTGGGAGGGAGAGATAAAGACGGATCGGAGTGTGAGTTAAAGTGACAATGGCAGACAGCTTGTTTAAGATTTAGGAAGGACAAACAGAGGAGCCAGAGGCTGGTGGTTCTGCTCCACTACAGCCATCAGGCACATTGGGAACCACATCACACATCTGACCAACTTCACGTATTGATATTACATTAGCCAACGCCTCCGGTCACCAGTGAAGCCTTGAGGTGCAGGCCAACTGTCAAGCGTCTTTCGAACGTCTTTCGCAGGGTCTATGGACACACAGGTTGCGAAATTCTACATGAAATAAAAATAGACACAAAAGGGTAAAAAATAACGAGATTCAGAGAACGTGAAGATAATTGTTCAGGAAGGAGAATGGAGAATGACTAGAGACTACGGGCCTAATTGAGACGACGCTCCACCATTTGATATTCATGCGTAGGAATTATACATAGCTTACTTCATTAGGTCTACAAGCCCTGCGGCAAGAGGTGCACACACGTCAACCAGCACTGAGGGATATTTAACAAGCAGCAGTGCGCTCCTCTTCAGCTAAGGGACCAAAACCGATGTCTCTGTCGGTCAGAATAGGATCTCGAACAACAAACATAAAAGCCTAGAGTTAAATGCATTAGCGAGTGCATTAGCGATACCAGACTGGAACACAAAGACTTTGTCACAATAACATCGGCTTAGACGCCCGTATTCTTATGTTGACAGCTTTTAGGAGTAGGACAGAAGATTCAGACTCAACATAGTTTTCCACCTTGTGCTGAACCAGTCCTACTACCCGTATAGCTAACAAACTAATTCATGTCACTGCTGTTTGTGTGGTGCCCCATAAACCTGAATATGGAATGCAGTTGGCAGAGCATCTACATATGTGCCCTCCATTTTTTATAGTGTCTCAGGAGAGGCATATCTGGTAATGACTTTAAGTCAGTTCCCTCTACGACTGTGTTTATGCCCTTCATCATCACCATGAGAGAGAGAGAGAGAGAGAGAGAGAGAGAGAGAGAGAGAGAGAGAGAGAGAGAGAGAGAGAGAGAGAGAGAGAGAGAGAGAGAGAGAGAGAGAGAGAGAGAGAGAGAGAGAGAGAGAGAGAGAGAACAAGTCAATGCTGCATTCTGACACACCCGCAAAGCAGATGCCCGTATGATTTATTACTGAGGCCAACATTTTACACCTCTCTCCCCTTCTCCCTCTCTCCTCACCTCCCATCCCTCTGCAGCCATCCCTGTGACCCTGGGTGTTAAGCGGCCCTCAGAACACCAGCCTCTGAGGAGGCAACACATCTGCCACATCCTGACTCCCATCTGGAGGCAAACGGTTGTCAAATCTCTCCTCCCCCCTCCAAGAAGGAAGGTTCAGAGGGAAGGGGGACGTTGGCCGGGGCTCTGGAGTGATGCCTCGACAGGGAAGAGCACTTTCCACACCTTACGCTACAGCGAGGAGGGGCGGCACTGAGAAGACAGAGTGCTTGTCCCTCTGAATGGGACCCCATGCTGAAGTGCACTCAGACCAGTCAACAGCGTTTATACTATTATTATGCTCCGGTAACAACTAGAGGGGGAGAGAGAGGAAAATACAATTCAATGAATACCTAAAGAGGATTTTGTCAGTGGAAATGGTGCGCACCCGTTCAAAAAGATTCCAGTGAGGTGACATGATTTGGGGCCGTCTTCCGTGACTCAACGATTTCCCGAGAGCACTGATGGGTTGGAAGGACAGGTTGAGACCTTAAGATATACATGAATGAATTATTTTGAATATTATTTTCACATCTCTAAAAAGATGGTGTTTTCCACCCCGTCTCCTTTGTTCTCCTGCCAAACTTGACCTGGTGATGACGAAATAGTTTTATTTTTTCAAACTCTGCATGATTGTAGTGAGCGATTACACCTGCGATTGTCCTGTGCAGCAGTGACCGATGTTGCCAGGTGTATGTGCCAGCTGTACAGCTACACCAGCATACCTGAGCATTCCTGCAAAGCGGGCACGGGTGGCCTGAAGGGTGATTCTAAAGCGGAGCAGTTTGAAGTGAAGTTTCACCCCCATGGGAAAATCCCAGCATACTTCATGCGGAGGGAAAGCCGTCTAAACAGTTAGTCAGTCAGGGCAGCGTTGCGTCAGGAGTTCTGAGTTTGGTTGAATCCCAGGCGCGCCGGGTGTGCTCTGGAGATGAGATGGGGGACATGAGTAACCCAGTTAGGCAGAGGGCTGCGTAGTGTCGTCTAGACGGTGCAATCAAGGGCATAGAGTGGAGCTATACTCTGCCTCCCTCATGGGGAAACAGGTGTTTGATGAAGTTGTAAAGGGAGGATAGAGCAGGGCAAGTGTTCCCCCGGTGGAGTGATCAGGGTTTGAAGTTTGATCCCAGCCAGGAGGGGTACTGGGTTTGATCCCCAATATCCGCAGTCTGTCTGTTAGAATTTTGTCAGTAAGTTCCCTATCCCCCCGTACCTGACCTGTATCGGATTTCACTGACAGTCACTTTCAATAGGAGTGCCTGCTGAGTGCTGAATGACTTGTCTCTATGAACAGATAGCTGCATACGAGTGCAGAATCTGTAGGCAACGTCATACGATTTTGGTATCGAAGCGTTTTTGTTTTAAGTTTGTAGTTAGGGCTGAATGATTAATCCAATCAAACCTACATCGCGATGTAATAAAGGCTGCAACAATTTTTTTAATCAAACTTACTAACTGGAGTTCAGTAAGATTCGTATTATAGTTATAGTTAAATAAAGTTGCATTATATCAATTCATGCATCAATTCATCTCAACACATAGGGCTGGCCAAAAGGAAATAGCAGTTTATATGTTGACTGCTTCCAATGTTGTGTTATTCATACCATAGAATGATTTATTGCTTGGTTAGTGAATAATACAGAACACAAGGAACTTAAAAATAAAAAAACACATTTTAAATCACAATCACAAAATTGGTCGAAATAATCACAATTCAATTATTTTCCCAAATCATTTAGCCCTAGTCAGAGTAGTATTGACCAATCAAGTGTGGACTTTGGTTGCATAAAGGTAAATAGATTGTGTGGAGAGCAACAATCGTGGAACCCATAGGCTATCGTCTGATGACCTTTTACCATTTAATTTGCTTTAATATTTGAAACACCAGAAACAGATTAAAAAAGCATCTATGTTTGTGTATTCTGTGGAAAAACATTTGACTCAGCTTCAAATAAAAATATATAAATATAATCTCTAACTCCATTCTTGCATCTCAAATTGCTTTATCTGACCATAAACAATGACTGGCACACAGAACAGAAAGTCTCAGCCAGGATATCTGAGACCGGCTACAATGGAAGCCCAGAAATATGGCCTGTCGCGTATTGCCAGAGGTAAGTAATCGTCGGACCATAGCTGATGGTTTCATGAGATTGCTGAATGACTAAATGGTAAATACGGTTGGTGGGTTGGTATGCCCAACAGCACTTGGGAAGGTCTACACAAGGGCAATGTTTTACAGTGGAGAAAGCTTTACGGCTTAGAATGATCAACATATTGATCAGGCACTGGGCGTGCGAGACCTGTCACTCCACGGAGGTGCTGCTCCACACTTCGAACCGAGGAGGGCAGGAGGTAAGAGGGATGTAAAGAAACCCAGAGATCCAAAAAGAGACCCGGAGTATGAACAGATGGATCAATAGCAAGCAAAGAGTTGAAGAAAAGGACACACACAGAAACTAAAAGAAAATTCCCCAAAAAACCAAAACAATAGAAAAGAATGCACGCAATCGAGGCGTAGCATATATTCTGTTACAGAGTTGATACAGGGAGACAAAGCGAGAGAACGGGCCAAGGAGAAGACAGTGAACAAACATGGCGGTGGTCTCGGTCCAACACTTCCCATTAAGCCCGAGTGTGGAATGAGATGTGAGGCGCCAGGAGGGCTGGCTGTCACTCTCATTCATTCCCACACACATCAGCGGCTCCCATGGCAGGACCCTGCCTTTCCCGGCTGTCAGAATGAGGAATAATACATATCTTAAACATAATGCTGCGGCGAGCCCCTGCTCCTGCCGAAAAAAAACACACTCCACCTCCGCCTCACGACGGAGTTAAAGTAAGCAGAGGCATCAAGGTGGAAACAAAAGCGACGCGAGAGGATAAAGAGCTACAGTGGCCGTGTAGACGGTGTGATAAAAGAGGGTAATGCGAGGGAGGCTTAGCTGAGCGTGTTTTTCTGAGCGTCTCTGTGAGTTTTGAAGAGTCACGCTCACCCTGGGTTTAGCTGGAAATTGAGTGGTAGGGCAATTCATACAAATAGAAAAAGGTAGCAACGAAAAAGGAGCTCCGGGAACTCTTTTAGTAGCTTAAGTGGGACCTGAGGCTGACATAATGCCACTTTTCCATTAGCTTGTAGATACACGCTGTGTTATTGTACACTGTACCCTGAGAGGCCTTGGTGTTTCGTAGCCGGGGATTCAGGCATGAATCAGTCAGTGCGGTAATGGAAAGGTATGCTGTGATTCGGTGTTGTTGATGATCGGTTCCTGGCAACCCAGCGCACTGTACGATGAAGGTAAGTGTTTCCGCAGTTAGGATGGGCTGTGTACGTGTTGTGTGTGTATGGGTGGTTGATTAGGTTCAAACAAACCAACAAGGCAGCACCCCCACATTATAGCAGCGTCCTTTGCTAATATCCACTCAAAATAGATTTTTTTAGCTTCAGGTTGCGCTCTTCCCCTTAGTTCTCAGTTCTGAAGAACAGAACATAGATCAAGTTTTTAACCCCATATAACAGAGCAACCTGTTCCTATAGGGCTGCATAAACCACCCACATAGTTAGCTTTAAATACTGTTCTAACCTCTTTGACACCCTTGTAAGATTCTGATGTATTTTACGGTCTATATACTCCACAATAGTTATGGCTGTATCCTTGTGCCCCGAATTAAGTTCCATTCAAGCGTTCTAATTTAATCTTATAAACAAGCATTAAATATTGCAAGACAACATTGATGCCAAGTGTTTTGTTTTACCACCCTCTTTGTCTTCCTAAATCGTTTTTCTAATGCGTTGATATCATCTTCATCTCTCTACGGTAATCCCTGGTTGTCACTTGTAATAACACTGTTGATTAACCCTGATTGTCACCACACATTCTATTTTTCAGGGGAAATAGAGGTGGGGTTAGGGATTTGAACAGCCAAAAGGCATGGCAGAGAAGGAAGGTAGCTATGAAGATAGGGGAAGATGGCAAAGATTGAGAAGGTTGGGAAGTAGTAGGTCAAATAGTAGGTGTTCACCAGGAAGGCAATCTGCCAAGACCTTGGGTAATCACCTATATCGCCCATGGCAGGAAAGGCCTACTTCTAACCTTCACAATGCACGCAAACAAAACATTGTATTGTGTAGTGTAGGAAGCTAACTGAATTAGCCTTTCCATAAGTAAAAGTACAAGGTTTAGACAGCAATAGGAAAGCCAATGCATAACACCTTTAAAAAGTGCTTACCCAATTTCCTTCACCTTTCCTGTCCAGAGCATTTGGAGTGTGCTTTAGGAGTTGAATAAATAGCTTCCCACCCCAGCAGAACGACACGGTGTGCCCAGCAGAGGTGGGTGCTGGTCAGACACCGAGAAGTACGCTCACCTCCCCCAGTTCTGTGTATGCACCCATGCACAGTGACGTATGCATGCATGCATGCGTTTGTGCGCGTATGTCCTTTCTGTTAGTGTCCTTGCCACCCTTGCTCCCTACCAACTCCAGCTGTTCCATTATTCATTTTGAAACACCACAAGGACCTCGGCCAAGATGGCTTGCCGGGAGAGGGGGAGAGAGAGGGAGAGGGAGAGGGAGAGGGAGAGGAGAGAGAGAGAGAGAGAGAGAGAGAGAGAGAGAGAGAGAGAGAGAGAGAGAGAGAGAGAGAGAGAGAGACTATGGATGAGTGAGCGAGTCTGGGAAGTTTGTGGTCAGGTCAATGTGTAGAAGTAGCGAAAATGGATTCTGAGGCAGACTTATAACTTAGACTAATTGGACAGGAAAGTGTATTAGCTAGGGTCCTGGCCGAAAGGAAATGGGTTTGATTGCCAATGCCCACAGACGAAATGCCTCACTCCTGCCTGCCCCAAACTGACCTGTATCTGAAATTAATTAAGTCCTCTTGGACAAAAGACTGCTCTACCTCAAAGGATAGTATATTTTGGTGTTTGACTATAAAAAGTTTAGTAGAGAGTTTCTCCAAACTTCTGGAACTGCTTTGGCAGCAAAGAAACTAGCTTTTTATCAATATTTATGATGACACTCCATGTCATTAGATTCTAGATTCTTTCTTTGATTCATTGGCCATAAACATGGTCATTAAATGTGTATTTAACAGCAATATAAAAAGGTATGTAGCACGGGCAAAGCAGCCAACATGGCTGCATACAATTTGGCGCAATGTCAAACTCTAAACACCGATTGTAAAATATGTTGAAAACGTATGTGTTCCCTTCTGTCGCCTCTGCAGCATTTGTAACTGAAACTCTCTAAAGCTTTAATCTTGGTATAACTTTCCCCTCACCTTATGGCACTTTGATTATGTTCATTGATATCAGTTAATTATGTGTTCATCATGATACAATGGCCCCCCGTTGTGTAACATTTCCGCTCTTTACCCTTCCCAAAGTCAGAGAACAAAATGAAAAGCCCGAAATAATTCCAAACCATGCAGGCAATAAAGAGGCAGCAGCCATCTGCCACTCACCAAAGCCCAACAAGACAAAGCTATGACTTCCAAGAACACTAAATACCAGCAAGAGCCTCCAAGTGACACTTACCACCAATTTAACACCCTGAAGCCCAGGACAACGCGTCAGTGTGATGTGTCTGCAATGTTCTGTCATGGCTAGTCTTTATCTTGTAGAAAATCTGGCACACATGAGACTGCGTTCAAAGAAAATCTTTCCATACAACTATGTTCTATAATCTTCTACACTTTTTCTCATTTTTTTTAAGCTTGGACCCTATATTGACTTAGACTTTTCTATAGACTTCGGTAAGTTGTACCATCCCCACCACACACACACACACACACACACACACACTGTAGCTCTCCTCATCGACGTATAACCACCACAGGCTAACGCGAGTTCTTCATGTCCCCCATTATTTATTCCTGTGCTGTAAAACCTGTGAGACGTAATTGCATTTTTTATCACATTCCCATTGAGGTCAGCAGCGATGAATTATGGGATCAACGTTGAATCATGGGAGTGCATTTCTATTTTACCTTCTGCTGGTGCCATTTGTCAGCTGGTCAGAGCCACTCCGCACCTTGATGGTCACACAGAATCTGGAGAGAAGACGGACCATCTGCTTGTTATAGATCGTCAAGTTCAGCCCCCTATCCATAACCATGAACCATACACTTCATAAAATATCATTTTGCTTTAAGTGCTTTTACCATCTCCATAAAAGACCGTTGAGGGAGCACAACCGATGTAATTCACATCTGATGTAGTCCAGACTTCCACGGTGCAAGTTTAAATCAAGGGCAAAGTGCGATTTTGTCATCATCTGCCGCAGAAACTTTACTTCAAAGACCCCAGTGTATGCACTCATCAGTATATCTCTTGGATCTCCTAAAACGCATCACACCAACCCCCTATTCTGCTACTGTATTCACACCGTCCTGATACTGTCCACCTACCACGGCACGCGCACACACATCGCCACCCACGCACTCCACCCGCGTTCTGCATGCACACATACTGTCTATACATGCCGGGAGATCGCTCCCAGAATTAATGTCAACCAAAGGATACGCTAATCACGTACAAACGCAGAAATATGTGTGCGCTTTAATTATGAGATAGTACAGCCACACTCAGCAGTTTCCTTTCAAACCCATTACCAAATTCTGTATTACTGTCATACCGGATTTAACCATTGGATGTGTGTGTGTGTGTGTGTGTGTGTGTGTGTGTGTGTGTGTGTGTGTGTGTGTGTGTGTGTGTGTGTGTGTGTGTGTGTGTGTGTGTGTGTGTGTGTGTGTGTGTGGAAGGCTGTTCATCCATACCAATACTACATCCAGTTGCTTGTGCGTTCATGCGCACACCCAAGCACGTACGCAGGCACCCACACACACACGCCGTACCACACATGGGCTACAGGGTCGGGCTGAGGATGGCGAACTACACGCTCATTCCATTGCTATCCGCTGTTGAGCCACTGACTTGGACAGAGTACAAATCCCCAGGACCCCCCCCCCCCACCCGTTTAGACTTCCTCTTTTCAGCCAGTCAGATAGTCAGAGTCCCTACAGTCTGCATTCATCTGGTGTCAGCTACATTTAACTACAGGCGACCACATACATTTACAGTCACTACAGTCTACATTCATCTTAAGTCAGACACATTAAACAACACTCGACTATATCTTTCTAAAGTCACTTCAGTCCGCATTCATCTAAAGTCAGACAAATGTAACTACAGTCGACTCTATTTATCTACAGTCACTACAGTCTACGTTCATCTAAAATCCGACGCACTTAACTAAAGTCGACTATATTTATCTAGTCACTACAGTCTACATACATGATCTAAAGTCAGCCACATTTAACTACAGTCGACTACATTTAAATACAGTCAATACATTCAACTAATAAGCTACAGACATCTACACTTTCTTCAGCTACAGTAAAGTCAGCTAGAGCTACCAACTCAACCCCTTGCTTTTGAATGACATTACTTATCAAAACTTTGACGGGCGCACGCACGCACACACACACACACACACACACACACACACACACACACACACACACACACACACACACACACACACACACACACACACACACACACACACACACACACACACACACACACACACACACACACACACACACACACACACACACACAAGGTGAAACATTTGGCAGGCAAGGTAATGGTAATGGCGGTAACCGTGGCTGCGTTGACACAGGAATGCCGTCTACTGCGGTCGCTGACATCTTTAAGATGAATGGTAGGATCGAGGAGCATGCTCTGCTCTCCCTTTACAGTCAATGAAATCAGCCATGGTTGAGGAATGAAAAAACAAATCCAATCAAGAACATTGATTTTTCGTATAGAAATAATGTCCAATGTGGGTGATCGATCGGGAGCAATAAAGGAACGAGTTTAAATGCGATGGCTTTTCGTTTTCACATAGTGTGTCTGCCTTTCCATCGCTGCAGGAAAGGCTCATATTAAGGCTGATGAATGAATACGTCACTCAAACTTAAATTGTTTGATCCCCCTAGCATGGAAATGACTCAACTCCAGGTAGCGTCAAACAGATCCATGCCACTCTTGGTATAGGTTTTCATTCTCTACCCGTGAGGAAGAGGATCTCAAGTTCAACCGGAGGTCGGACTTCAGCCAGTGGAAGACAAGCATGTCAGTCATGCTATGCCTTCATAGAGAGCTTTCATTCTAAGCTACTCAAGCAATAATCATAGGAGTAAGTACTAGTCAACAGGATGTAAATAAACAATGTATCAACTCTCGCACGAGCAGGAACCCATAGCTCATCAAATTTGAATGGTGATTTTATTTACTAAAATGAATGGCCGCCTTTAAAGGTACTCGGGTCCCATCAGACATAATCATATATCACTACGGTGTTATTTAATTTTGCCTGGCATTTGTTATACAGTACACACAGCCCCACGTTGTAGGCTCTGGAAGATCCTCATTTTGGTATCTCCACACTATAAGCCATGTCTACGGCTTCCCCTGCTACCAGTAAAGCTATTTATGACACGCCAGCATTTTCTGCTGATTGTTATGAAACAGTAACAATGGTGTAGGAAATGAGAAAATAACATGTCATTATCTCCTCCACCAGCTGAGCTCAATGAGCTGAACGCTGGAAAAATAAAAAATTACCAATAAATGATGACAGACTTCAAAGTCCCACAATTACCCGTTTGGCAAAATGTGCAAACTGCAAAACCCATTTTGTTCACCTAGTGGCCAAGTTCCAAGCACTACTCGTGGTCAGATCCCTGAGGCATGAGGAAAGAGGACATGGCACATTACTGGTAGAACTATAGTCTTCAAAGATATCTTTGTCTCCATCAATGCCACTCACCTCATTACCATCCATCTCTCCCCCACGGATCATTCATAAATTAAAAAAAGGGACAAATCTGCCAATGACTCATCAGCTAGCACGTAGTTGGTAGCTTCATACTACATAAGATTAAAGCTGTGGTAGACAGATGTATTTATTCATCACTGAAACTATCAAGCTAGTCATGTGTTTTGGATGCAGGCCTGAAGAGAGGGGTGGGACTTTTCGGTTCAATACTTTTTGGATACTTAAAACTTAGTTTCTCCAAATTGCCTACCCCAGCTTTATATATGTGTGTGTTTTTTTTACTTTTTATCAAGGCTCCACACTTATACCTCAATGGCTCCTCTGATCTCAGTCGGGGAGGGTGGCTTCTTGCTTGGTAAGGGTTTTACATCTCTCAACTCATTTCACCCAGTGCCATCATCCAACCACACACACACACCCGCAGAGCCCTGCAGCCCCCGGTGTCGCTTCAGACCCTCGTCTGCGAGCCTTCCTCGGGGTCATTAGACAATGCTCTTTGAACCGAGCGAGCACTTCAACAATTCCTCCTCCACCCCTCCATCTTCAGACCGATGCTTGTTGAAAAGCATGCAAGCTGTTCGGCGCATATAAGCGGGAAAAAAAGATCCCTTGTTGTTGTCTTTTTCCTTTACCATGCATGGATTATTTATTCCCTAAAACACTGAAATGTTACGTCGGGCCGAGAGAGAAAGGGAACAAGGAGAGATTCAACGTCGAGGGTGGGACTCACTGAAGACTTATTTCTGACTCGAAATTCTCATTTCACATCGCTTAAGGGTAAAACCAAATCGCTGTGCTCAGCATTGCAATTAGGAAACACCTAATAAATCTGTGGCCGTGTAGGGAAAGTAATGGTGGGCTTCACCTCCCTATCTACAAAGCAGGCCGACAACTGAATTATGGCTATTTACTATTCCTTTTGTAATTTAGCGCTTTTACCCACAGGGCCAAACACAGGTAATTTAGACACATTATTTAATTAAGGAACAGGTAGAGGGTAATGCATCTTGCTCAAGGAAGGCCTACAGGCAGGCCGTGAACAATTGGGATCAAACCAAGCACCTTTCAGTTCGGAGTCAACACCCCGCCCTAACTGTAACGACACTCTTCCAGAAACAACTCTCTCTCTCTCTTACTTCCCGCAAGGTGCATTTCCCTACGTGCCGTCTATGTTTCCACTCTTTCGAACTGAGCCGCAGTGCCTCCCTCGCAGTCACTTTCATAACCCCTCCCCCTCCCGGCCCCAGACCGCTCACGACCTCAGCCCACCTCGCTGGAGCTCCGTAGTGCCGGCTCCTTCCTCTACCCCTCCCCGGTGTTTCAGGTTCAGAGAGCCACAGCGTTTTGGTCCCATTACCCTGCAGGCCGGCTCTGACCCCCGCCACCGACCACGCTGACATTCAGGCACCACTCAGGGCCATTAAGGCCCTCGGGGTCCTTATTTTACTGACATTCAGGCGGAGGACCCCATCTCTTTTTGTTTTCTTCTTTCTTCCTTTTTTGATATGAAATAACGAATAATGAATTCAGCGTCCTTGACGACACACTGGTTGTTTTAAAGGGTGTAGCTGTTTGAGATTTTTGCAACCAGTGACTGGAATGATCCATTTTTGGAGCATTGAGGGAATTTAACAAGCGGGCATTTCCCAAAAGACCATTGCCAAAACCCATTCATATTCCATCCTTAATAACCTCTGTAAAATAAAGCTGCCTAACAGGTCCTCTTAAAAAAACATAATATGGAGATGAACTAGCCACTGACATCCTCACCCATGAATCGGCTTTGTATTCAGAGTATCAACAGGAACTAGCATGCAGGCATTTTGAGTCATTTGAAATCAAACTACGGCTGAGTGATGCGGTGATGGACTGCAGCACCCCGGGCTTGTGTTTGTCCGACCAACGACGTCATCTGCCCCTTAAGGACTAGGCGCTACAGCGGAGGATGTAGGCCAATAGAGTTGTGGGGGAGGTGCCATATTAATCACTCAAAGTCAATTGAAGGGAGTGAAAAAAAAAAGTGGGTGAAAAATGCATTAATGGTAGAAAATAGTAAAATATGTCAGGGAACTTGCTCAACGAAACCGTTTATCGCGTGGAGTTGCTGTATTGGAACACATAATGGCAGTTTAACCAACTCTAATTAACTTGTCACGTCTCGTATTTGAACAGGATTAAAGGAACGAAGTGAACTCATTGACAGACACGATCGTTTGAAACATTCAGAAAAATAATTACCCAAAGGTGACGCAGAGATACACAACATATTTTTTTATGACCGTTTTTCTCAGTCGCTTTTGTACATTTCAACACAATGTTACATTGTGTTGGGCTCCAGCTATATATATACTTGCCAGTTCATGGTTCAGGAGATGCACCTTTGAGCTATTTCAGTAAACTGGTTAAATCGTTGGTTGATCTAACACTTCACACATTTCCCTTCTTTAGAGAAAGTCAAGATTCACCTGGTAGCAATTTACCAATTCAGGACAGATTTAGAAAAGAAGTCTAATGGAAATGTATAGAAATATGCTTGACATATTATGACAACTTGTTCAACCATTTTGCATGTAAAGACTTATGCAATGAACTAATGCCTAAATGTTCTGGGGGTGAGACTATTCAATAGAGACCCATTACAATACATTTTGATCAACATGACACAAGCAATTGATAATGTAGGAAAGAGCAGAGAATTGTACATAATCATTTGCATGAATGTACCAAAGCATTTGCAACTTGTTCAAAGAAATGAGAAACTACTTTTTTGATGTGCACAAGTGACACAATGATGTGAGGATTGAACAGGGAGCTTGAGAAATGTACCAATGCGACTGTACCCTATACCCGAGAGCATTAAGTTGTTTCAATAAAACGCATGAAGGACACCTTCATGACTCACTCCAGAGATGTAAGCTCAAATGAAGTGGCACCCAGAGGTGGGAGCTTAAAGGGGACATATTATACCACCAGGTGTGAGTGTGATTAGCCTGACAAGCCGTTTCGAAAATCTGCTCCATATGACATCACTAGTGGGCGTGTCCACCTAGATCTGTGCCGGATAGATGAGCAATGTAGACTTCAGTCCACTGGGTAGACTGGTAGACTGATCTATCCGGCACAGATCTAGGTGGACACGCTCACTAGTGATGTCATATGGAGCAGATTTTCGAAACGGCTTGTCAGGCTAATCACACTCACACCTGGTGGTATAATATGTCACCTTTAATAATGCAGCGTTTCCACTGCAGGGTGCGGAACGGATCGGATCGCAAAGGTGCGGTAGGGAGGGGGCGGTATAGCCCAGCTCAGTTCCGAGGTCGCGTTTCCACTGCCGACAGTACCCTTTGTGGTAGGCCGGATGTCGATCGCCGCGGCAGCTACGTAAACATCGTAAAAACGTCTTCCTCCCCAAGAATGCAGACGAACGTCTCCACCTCCTTGTTCGCCCAAGCAACCGTTTTATGCGACAAGTTAATTGTAAAGAATAATACCTCGAGGCTACTGTTCGTTTGTTTTTATCCCCGCGTCACCCGGAAGTGACGATTCTGTCGACCAATCAACGGAGGGGGGGTGTAGCTAGAATTTCACGGGACCCTTTCAGGCGTCTCGTCTCGTTTGCGGTACCCCAACGGAGGAGTCCCGAGAACGGGGCCGGAACGGGTACGGCAAAGTCCGGGTCACGCCCACTTTTGGCGGTGGAAACGCGACCCGACCCGCACCTTTGCGATCCGATCCGTTCCGCACCCTTTGAGGCGCGTTCATGGTCCCGGTCATAACGAGACGCGTCGATGATGACGCTCACGCTTTCGTGTGTTCCCGACAGCGACCGTTCATGTGCACTGCGTTCGGAATAAAAGCTCTTCACAGCAGGGTTTTTTTATCGGATAAAAACCAGTCAGAACTAAACAGAACTTAGAAGGATCAGTTTCAAGTTTGAACGCCTTCATTACCTAGTATCACCTACTATCCTTTTGCTTTTATTTATGAGAAGCACATTGTATTGCCAGTGTATGGAAGGCTATACTTGCCCTTATCTAGAGCTGGTTTACCAGGACACAAGGTTTAAAACTGAGCAAATTCGATGCCAACAGACGGTTACAACGTCAATCAATAGTAAAGTATGTGATATGATGGTTGATTCTTTTATATTGAGTAAAAAGTTCATGTTCCCCCATGTTCATGCGCGTCACTAGTAAACCACACGTCACCAACTGGGCAACTCTGTTATCGAAATCTGGCCCCAGTTGCCGAACGGAAGTAGAATCATTATAGCGCCATGAGGTGTCGTTCACAAGAACTTTCCGACGTCGCAAAAATGTTTCCCCCATAATTCCCATCGATGGCCGGACGTCCCGAGTTTGACTCAAAGCTACAGCATCAAATCAGATACAGTGAAGCCCAAATCTCTATGTCTGTCATGATCCGCTCCTGGTTTTCCCATTCACCTGCCTGCCACCCTGATCTCCCCTAATTAACCAAACCACCTCCACCTGTGATCCCTCTATATAAATCCTCTCTCTCCACTCAGTCTCTGCCAAATCGTCTCTCGTACTAAAAGAACTATTCTCGCAACTCCAGAACTATTCTACAACGCTGATCCTGCCTGCTTTCGACCTCTCGCCTGTCTGATCACCCGCCTGTTGTAGAGTCCCTGCCGGCCCGGTCTGCTTCCCTGTTTCCTGCTCCTCGCCTGCCTGTCTGCCCTCCCGTTGCCGACCCCTCGCCTGTCTGACCACCCGCCTGTTGTCAAGTCCCTGCCGGCCTGTCTGCTGCCCAGTCTCCTGCCCCTCGCCTACCTGTCTGCCCTCCCGTTGCCGACCCGTTGCCTGCTCGCTCCTTGTCTTGTTCCGGTAATCTTGGATTCCGTTTCTGGACAATAAAACCTTTGAACTGTTCCAACACTGGTCTCGGTCTGTGCTGTTCTTGGGTCCAACCTCACGCCCCATTACAATGTCTTCAATAATATGTCTTCATATGATCTTCTTCAACATAGGACAGGACATAATGCCATTGGATCACTGTAACGAATACTGTGACGAAGAATATTGTGTAAATTGGGATTAAAAATTGGTTTGAAATCCTTTCACAAACCACTTTGTGAAAGTTCTACTCTGCTCAGCACTTAGGTACCTTGACATCAAAGTGCCTTTTCAAAAGTCCCTCCAACATCACAACAGAGCACACAATGCACATGGGTGTATGGAGCACACACCCATCTAACAGTTAACCGTCTTGCCTGGCAACTCACTGGAGGGTTCCGGTGAGTTGCCGGTCTCTCTACTTAGGATTTGTCCATGGACAAATTCATCTTTAGAGAAAAGAAGGTCGAGCGTTGATGGCTACCCCACAGAACACAGAGGGAACATATCTGAAGTAAAGCAGGGCTTTAACCTTCCTCTGGTCACAGTTTATACACATCAATGGAAAACTAAAAAAACACAAAGACAGACAGACAGGGAGACAGGCACACACCAATAATACTAAAGGTTCGAGAAAGAGACAGAGAAAGATTAACAGGGGATGTAAAACAAGATGGAGGGGGGGGGGAGCCCTTATTAGATACCCCCCCCCCCCTCCAAACACTTAATAGAGACATTAATTTCATTGCACTATCAGGGCCACTTCCAGGGTGAGGAACGAAGGCAGCGGGAGAACCAATGGCTTTCATGTTCGACGGAGCCGTCCCCCAAGGCGGACCATGGTAACCGTGGGTAACACAATCCCAGCCCGCTAATGAAATAACCCACATTGAATCCCCCCCCACAAAAAGATGTCATTACAACATTAGGTTTCCTTTGAATTTCGCCGTTGAATTGAAGCAATATTGAATCCCATTCGAAAAATGAAGTCCCGCACACATTATAAAGTCGCCAGGTGTAATATTTCAAAGAACTCTTAGCTGAAAATAACCATAAACGTATCTGTAGTCGATGCTGACTAAGGATTTCAATACATTATCAGTAAAATCCCATCCTACAGCTGATATATCTTCCAACTCTAAAATGCTGGTCAGCCCGTACCTCTCCATGAATCTTACTAACGACACTCGCTAAACCCATCCCATAATGCCACCCAGCCTGCCGAGCTAGACTAGTTTGCGTCACACACAGCCAGACCCATTTATTGAGTATTGTGAATCCTGACAGTCTCCCGCTTACTAACCAGGAGGGGCTCAATATAACACACTGCAGAAAAATATTCCCTTTAAAAGCGAATAACGAAACAGCCAATGTTGCAATAGAGATGACCTTACTCGGGAAATCTGTGTCCAAGCACACGAACAACAGGCACTAACGCAAACACAGTTATACAGTTAACAAAGTTGCTGATTCATATATAAAGCATCTCTTATGGAAGACAGCGAGGCGTGATGAGCACAACACAAGCGGGGACATGAGTATCTACAGACAATAGGGTAAGCTGTCTGAGAAGCACGGCTCCTAGCTGCCTGGCCTTCCCAAGTTTGAGTCAATCTCTCTCAACTCGCTGGCAGTGCCAATTCCTCCCATCAAAAACACCTTGCGCTTCGCCCAGGTAAGTGCATCCACATAGCACTTGGAAAGGGGAGTTGTAGACAAGATGTAAAAAAAAAACACAATGAAAGAAAAGATTTTGTGTGCTTTAGTGCTTTTACCAAAACAGCACTTATGCTAAAAATTGGCTGAATGCTTCGATTAGTTGTTTAACTTGCGGTGGGTTGTCATCGCCATGGTTATGTGTGTAAAAGAAAGACACTGCCATGTGAAGAAGAAGTATTCAAACATCTGGGGCTGGATGAATAAACGGTGCTGAACAGAGAAATACCCTCAGAAGCATGCATTTTCAGGTTCCACCAAATTCAAGATGTATTAAAAAAACAGTGAGGTGAGTATATGAGTATTTATACAACGGGGGACCTAAATCCAGCGATCTGATTGGTTCCCAACTGTTGTATAATGAGCGTATACATAACTGCTATGACGCCCGATCATTTTGTGAAAGTTTGCATATCACTCCGCGCCTGGAAGTAGAAACAGTTACAAAGTAAAACATATGTTGGATGATGGAGAGGGTGGTGTAAATGTTGTTACTCCGGGAGTGAGCAAGGCGATGGAGAGACTAACGAAAGCTTAGGCACACGGCGAGTGTACTGCTCCATAGGATAAATTGCCGGCGAACCGCTCTATCGGAGCCTTCTCTCGGAGGGACGCTAAAGTGTGTTGCATAGCGACCGTCGACCAGCCAGGAGGGACTACTTTTTTGTATTCTTTAATAAAACGGATACTTTGACTTTCTTGGTTTCTTTTTAACTGTAGTGTGTCTATGACTTTCGTTTCGCCATAACAGTAACCGTTGTATAAAAGCAATAGATCACTTCAGTCAGTGGCATGTGCTCATTATACCACTGTGAAGGGGGTCGCCGGCCCTCCGCTGCGCGTCGGGGCCGGACAACGCCCCGTGTGGAGGCGTCCCCATGCAGTCCGGTATAATGAGCACATACCACAGCCTGGCGTGATCTATTGCTTAAATCTACAGACCCTCCACACAATGGTCTGTACTGGTGGGTACTAGCCCAATTCAACACAAGCCAACATTACAACCCAATTTGCAGCGGCAACCGGTTTTCCAAATGTTAATGGACACCATTGACTTTTAAGCCGTATTCCCCATTTACTTTTGTAATATAAATTAACAAAAGAAACACACATGATTCTGAATGGGCAATCGGTTTATTGAGAAATCCAGGTAGTTATGGGCGTTAGGGTTTAGGGAATTACTAGGCAAGTCAATTTGGCAGACACTGGGCCTAAGCACTAACCACTGGGGCAATAGTGCAATAACTAGTGGCCAGTGCCATCATCCTTATGGATACATTACTGCTTATTGGAGGAACTGTGTGTGTGTGTGGGGGAGGGGGGGTTGTGTGTGTGTGTGTGTGTGTGTGTGTGTGTGTGTGTGTGTGTGTGTGTGTGTGTGTGTGTGTGTGTGTGTGTGTGTGTGTGTGTGTGTGTGTGTGTGTGTGTGTGTGTGCTTGGGTAGTGCCTAGAGACTATGTTTTTTGTAATGGGTTTCAGAGTTGGGGTGATGCCATGTGTTTTATGTTTTATGTATGTCTATGTATAATCTTTATGAATGCGTCGCCGATGCTCTTTGTGTTCCCAAAGAAAATTTCTCTCGTGAGGGACTTACTTACACTGATACATTTTTTCCAATTTCGATGCAAGATGTTATTTCAATTAAGATTATCAAATCCGCGAGTGCATTCAGTGATTCTGATACCCCCTACTCAATAAACGTGCCCTAAAAAAAATGAAACATGCTCTTTAATTGTTTTACTAATTATTTACTCATTTTGACAACCGTTTCCTATCTTAACACAAACAGCCAATTTTTTTTTAAAATAAACTGAGATTTTCAGCTTATTTTTAGCATAAAAAAAAGGCTTAAGCATATAAAACAGAAGTCTCTTAATGCCTGGTTCAGAATAGGTGCCGCTGAGTATTTGCGTGCGGTATACATGCATGCTCGCAAAACAAACAACTCATTCTCTGCAAAACAACCACGGGCCGGTATTCAGAGCAGAAAACCCCACACTATGTAAGTCAAATCCTGTCTCCGCCACGCTGGGCTGAGGCCTGGTAAACACGATGGCACCACATTGACATAAACGAAAGAAGTCAAATGTTGACTCACGGCTCAACAATTCCAAGCAATAAAAGAAAGAAAAAAGATTGCCTGGCAAATCCATATGCGTAGTGAAATAGTTTCAGGCCTACTTGAATCTATTGTTGCATTTCTTTGGACAATGGACAACCTTTCGCTCTGCTGCTTGTGTCCACGCTTGTGTC
Source organism: Gadus macrocephalus (assembly GCF_031168955.1). Classification (NCBI taxonomy): domain Eukaryota; kingdom Metazoa; phylum Chordata; class Actinopteri; order Gadiformes; family Gadidae; genus Gadus; species Gadus macrocephalus. Next base: position 17,346,567 of record NC_082391.1, on the reverse strand, counting down.
TGGACACAAGATGGTATTGGATAAATGTAAAGGTATTGTCGATTGTATTGTTTCTATCATAGCAGTTCCTAGTATAAATTATAATGGCAGTGCAACTATTACAGAACTGAATAAATGAATCAGGCACATCGAAAGCCTAATAGGGAAAGAAAGAAAGAGGCAGCAGCGATTGCAAAACAAAAAAAGGAAGAAAAGCCATGTGGAATAACATCTGACTGCGGAAACCACAAACGTTTTTTTTGAAAAAAAAACATACAGACTTGTGACTGTCTCACTGGATTGTGTTATCGCAGAGCGTGCTTGAAAGCACACATAGAAGACCTGAAGTCATCATCGTTCCGGCGGTTTCAGAGCATCATCTCAGAAACCAGCAGGCCTCTGAAAGGAATAGGTAGCATTCAAGAGCATAACGTGACTACGCCTGCAGCCAAAACTCTCCCATCACTGACCCGCCACTTCTAAGAGAGAGGGAGAGAGAGAGACAGAGAGAGAGACAGAGACGGAGAGAGAGAGACAGAGAGAGAGAGAGAGACGGAGAGAGAGAGAGAGACAGAGGCAGAGAGAGAGACAGAGGCAGAGAGAGAGGCAGAGGCAGAGAGAGAGGCAGAGAGAGAGGCAGAGGCAGAGAGAGAGGCAGAGAGAGAGAGAATATATTCCAGCGCAATGAACCTGGTTAGACTTTCTGACTTTTGTGTCACCGCATTTCCCATGGTCTTATTCACGCTCCGACCCACACTGCAATAATTCAGTATCCTTCCACTACTCTTCCTTTTCAATTTCACTCCCTCTGCCCTGACCTGGGAAATGAAAGGCACCACCTAGCGAGAAGGACCACACACACACACACACACACACACACACACACACACACACACACACACACACACACACACACACACACACACACACACACACACACACACACACACACACACACACACACACACATCCCTTAAACCCCCTGGTGTTGGACTGAAACTAGGAAACCAGGGTTATGAAAGGAATAGAAGATAAGGGTAGAGGAGGACGTCTGAAGGCATAAGACTTAATAAAAAATAAAAAAGAAGAAAAAATAAAAAAGTAATCCGTGCAACATGGGGCCCCAACGGCCTGGGGGCCTCCCGACCGGGAGGAGGTGTTGGTGTGTGTCCGTTTATTTGCGTCAACATGTGTGTTTTGCTGATACGCAGCCATGTGTGAGTGTGTTTGTCGCTGTTTTGCCAGCGCCACTGTGTGCATGAGCGAATGTGGGATGGTGAGTGTGTGTGTGTGTGTGTGTGTGTGTGTGTGTGTGTGTGTGTGTGTGTGTGTGTGTGTGTGTGTGTGTGTGTGTGTGTGTGTGTGTGTGTGTGTGTGTGTGTGTGTGTGTGTGTGTGTGTGTGTGTGTGTGTGTGGGAGTGTCTTCCCGATTGGCTTGAGGACATGTGGAGAGGAGCGTGTTATGGTGTGATGTCAGGTCTAATTATCCAGCCTCCTTCTAAAGCTCTCATTACTCACAGGCTAGCGGGGTCAGGCCACAAAAATACTGGAGGAAGAGGAGGGAGGAGGACGAGGAAGATGAGAAGGAGAAGGAGAAATCAAGGGAAGGGGCCGCATGGGGAGCACTCACTCAGCACCAATTTCTTATTCATATGCTGCACCTCCTTCTCACCAGAAAGAGCTGACAACAACTTTGATGAGGGCACCGGCACCCCCTTCTGGACTTCCTTCTCCTCTTTGATCACACAAAGAGAAAAACTGCAAAATGACCGCTAAAGCCAAGTCAAACCGGCAGAGGAGTCCAGCATGTGAGGTTCAATCCCTTGCAATTCTGTGATTAAAAGTCAAATCATGTTCAGTGCAACACACTTTTAAAACACGCTGAGACTTACTGTGAAAAGGGCTGCCTTGGCTTATCAATGATGGGCTGTTGAGTATATACTGCACACAAGGATTCATCGTGGAGGGCTTGAGTGCCAAAGCCCATTCCGACATCTTGATCTTCTCATCATTCCTGACGAACCTCATTGAATGCTGCCACCCTGAAGAACACCAAGCGCTCTGCCATCTCACTTTGCCAGCAGTGTGTCGTGAGTGTTTGCCTACTGGCCGTCTCCACTGTACAACAACACTGCCACTTTAACATAGTAGAAGGCATCACTGTGCCTTGAACCAAAACAATAATCAGCTTTTACTCCTGCAAAGAGGGGGCACTTACAGTCCAAAGCAAAGATGAAAGTTTTGTACGAAGAACACGTTTCTACAAATGGATGTTTTTCATGATTGCAGGCAAGGAAAATTACAAAAGCAACAGTGTCCATATCCATCTGAACCCATGACAACAAGGGTGCCTTTCGTTTGTCCCTAGACGTTTCCACTGTGACGAGAACGTCCAACGGTAAGTCTGTTTTGAAATAATCAAATAATGTGCACGCGTAATTTCTACCCTCCTCTTCTATTTTATTCACTTTGTATCAACAAGGATAATTCAAGACAGCTGTGTGTTTCGCTCTCTCCCTCTATCTCTACCTCTCACTCTACCTCTCTCCCTCTCTACCTCTCTAATTGGAAGCTCACATTTGCTATCTCGCAGTGCCAATATCAAAGATCAATCCTGTCGAGACTTTCTCTGCATCAGATTTTCCCTGTTCCTAGGCCATCCGTTAGATAATGCATGTGTGCATCTTCATTTTGTAGTCCTTCATATTTAAAGCCACCACTCACATCCTAACAAACTATCACTCGATTATTAACATCAAGTGAACTGAGGTATTTGAAGTTTGCAGTCTTTGAAGTTAAAAACTTAACAAACCCCAAAAGATCAAGATGATGTGATTGTGTTACTGCCCCCCCAGCATAACCTCTAGTGGGAAAATAAGGGCTGTGTGTTTACAAGAAATTCACACCCTACCTGCATGAAATGATCAAGTATTTCCAACCCAAACCCGAGTCATGCATTGAATCCTCTAATCTGTGTGACAGCGATCACGATCCCAAGCATAGAGACAGGGGGGGTCACACTTGTGAAATACGTGGCCGAAGTATGTCCTCATTGGTTTGCATGCCTGGGTCTCGAGCAAAAATCCACACAACTTTTCCTTTCCATTTATAGAAGTATACTTCATATCTGTATAGAACCGAGTGGTGGTGTACACAGTATTCGGTGGTGTGTATACTGTGAATCTTAGTTTGTGTTCAGCAGACTGAAAATATCCCTAAACGAGGAGAAATAAATAAGACAATACTTTCATGAAAACACTGAGTGGGAAGCGCCAAGTGTTGCAGCGTACATTCTTCTCCCTCCCACTGCCTCATTTGCGATGCACGGAGATCCAACAAGCCAGATAGTTCACATCTCACCCAGAGTCATACCGCAGCTAAACGCCATGAAGCACTTGCCCATCTCATTGTGTGGGAAAGAAATGGTTTCACACTGCCAAGAATGGGAACACGCAGGGCTTATTGTCATAGCAGAGCATTGGGCTGTTTGCAGTCTTCACACCCATTGGTTTTACTGTGACTCACTCACAGCTCTGCCTGTTACCGCTGAGGAGGGATGCATGTGTTAAACATAATAAAACCAGAACACAAACCAGACAAACTCTACATCTTGTTCTGCCGCTAGCTGCTGGACATCAAACTCTAATAATTGGAGGGGGGGGTCATGGAAGGGGCCTTTGCAGCAACAGAGAAAGAAAGTGAAAAGGTTGAGATCCTTTTAGGTGGGACATTTCAGAAGGGCGGATCAATCTACTGGGTGATTATTTTAGTTAAAGTAGCGATTCTAAGCGGCGACCTACTCAAAGGTCAATTACCACCAATTGAAGAGAATGTGAGCGGCAGTCAATGGCCTGGCGCTGCTCTGAAGCCTTGTGAATCATCGGGCGCCAGAGCCCCATGGCCTCTGTAAGTATGTGAGGAAGAGCAAAGTAGAACTGTTGGCTGTATTGGGCGTGGATGAGACTATGGATTCACTCGGTAATCCCACATGATGGCGATGTGTGATTGAGAGCAATCGGCTCAGCCATCTCTAGAGAGTTTCAGGTTCGTTTTTCTCTTGTTGTTATATGCGATACCGGCCAGGCTAGAGTATAGAGACAAAACAATCTGCTTCGTCACCTTTTGCCATTGAAAGCTTAAAAGTAAAGACATCGGGTGGCACAAAACCTTATCTTTAGTCTCAAACTTGCCTGTGTTTGCCTTTTTCTTTTGCAGTGTTACATGGTATAGACAAATATGATCGAGCACTGAGACGTCAATTTCAAAGAAACTCTGAGTCTGTTGGAAGGGGGTAGACTTCTTTTCGTGATAAACTAGTGTCTGTGGTCTGCATAGAAAGAGAGAAGGTTGAGCCACAGTAATTAACCTAAAATCTGCCAGATAACAAGACAGATTGGGTGAAAGGCACGACTATACCTTTTTTTTTTACCCAAAAAGTATTTTAAAATAAAAGCCCATACACCTGTGCTTGTATGTGTATTTGTATGTGCGCATGTGTGTATTTGTATGTGCACATGTGTGTATTTGTGTGCGCGCGCATGTGCGTGTGCGCGCGCATGTGCATGTGTGTGCGCGCACATGTGCCTGTGCGCATGTTAGTGCGTGTGCGCATGTGTGTGTGTGTGTGTGCGCGCATGTGCATGTGTGTGTGCGCTTGTTTGTGCGCGCATGTGTGTGTGTGGGCGCGCACATGTGCATGCATGTTAGTGTGTGTGTGTGTGTGTGTGTGTGTGTGTGTGTGTGTGTGTGTGTGTGTGTGTGTGTGTGTGTGTGCATACATGTGTGTGTGTCTGCATGTCGCGTGTGTGTGGGCCTCTTTATTCTTGGAACATGCTTACTAGCTCCTGAACTTCAGAATGCATTTAGGCATCAGGGGCCGGGCCGGGCTCCGGTGGTGAATGTCACTTCATTGAATAAATGAATGCTTCAGATCTCATCCCATACAGAGGGACACAACTCACATACTGACATATGCCTCTAATGGAGCACTGGCACTCGAGTGCTGGACCAAATAAAAGGATTTTAGCAAGCAGGATATAATTGCATCCAGCCAGAATGACCTTTTACGTTTGATAAATCATAAAGCCCGAGAAACTACCATTAGGGCCCTTGAATGGGGAAATACCCAGCTTTGAAAAACGATCTCACCGTTCCATTTAAAGCTGTGGAGAGAGCCCACTGACGTGCACTTGCATTACACACACGGCACGCACAATGATCCATCCCAGTTATTTTGGACAAGCTGGGACGCCAGTGCTTTCGGGTGCCTCTTTCTCTTTTGTAGTTAACTCCCAACAAAGCCTGTCTCATTCTAGTTAACAGGAGAGGGATGTCGTATTGAATTCGAAATATCTACCTCACTCGAGTCAATAACGCCGAGCATCGCGATGAGGCTTAGTTAATCCATCCTGTGTCAAATAGGAGGAGCCCTCTCCAGGGAAAAGGGTTAGCAAACTCATCTATAGATGCTGTCTAACAATAATCTGTCGTTAGCCTCTCTGTTGGTTCGTCTGACAAAAGCAGCCAGTTTCCTGGGCTTCTGTGAGACAGCTCAGGCAGCCGTGGCTCGTGTAAAGTCTTAAAAAGAATGACAGACTCCCGACTGCGCAAAGCCAGGTCCCTCTGGTTTTCTGACGGCGGGGCCACTCGCTACGTCTGCAAAGCGTCGTTGCAATAGATTACAGTGAACACATACAGTGCTCCAACATCCCTCAGCGCTACAAGACGGGGACGGCGGCACAAACGTGACGGCTTGACACGGTGCATGTTTAAAATGCCTTTCTACTGATTTGACAGTCACGGCCATGCATCAAGAGACTATACATCATCCGCCAGGAAGAAGGAGGAAAAAGGAGAGCACTGTTCTCCATCTCATTGGAGGACGACGATGCTTGGAAGCATGCCAAAGTACGGTTATAGCAGTTTTATTGCTATCTGATATCGGATGGCGGGTTGGGTGTGATTGTGCGTTTCTGTGTGTGTTATAAAAAAAACACCTTGCATCTGCACAGGAGGTTTTTTTCGATTAGCTAATAAGAACGATTCATGGTCAGAAACATTAAAGAAACCCGAAAAGAGGACCAACGGCAATTTCCTAAATCAAAACAAGCTGCGCGATGTATATTAAGTTCTACACCCACTGTTCCTCTGCTGAGTCCACATCCTCTTTACCAGGTCCGCTGAATGCACTATGCATATTAAGAGGCATCGGGCCAGCTTCTGAGCCCCAACACAGACACAAGAGCACAGCCAGAGCAGAAGAAGTCTGATCATGCACCCGACTCTCAGGCCCCCCTCATAGAGGCCATTTGAGTTGTGCCAGCCATCGCTCCCACCGTTAAAACACACAGGCAATGATAAATGCACCGAGAACAGACACAAACAGAAGAAGAGCAAACTATTCATTCCCCCTGAATAAACATGGAAGCGGGAACTTTTTTAGACATTCATCCCAGTCGGGCCGACATTACTGATTTAAATTGATCCCTGGCATAGCAGCACTCAGCAGCAGGATCCATTAAAAGTTTGCAGCACACAGTATCAAAGCCATTAAGTCAAATTAGAGGGAGAGCCACTGTAGTGCTGGCTGATGTAATGCTATTGACCACAGTGCCTCTTGCAGGCTGAGAGCTTCGACCTGAATAGCTGCACATTAAGCATGCTGGCAGTGATCGGGACCTCCACGAACACGGGCTAAACTGTGCAATTAAAGAACAAAGCTTAAAGCGGCTGATTGCCGAGGATGCAATTATGCATCCCATTCCCTGTTGTAAATAAAAAGCAGCAGAACCAGTGCAAAGCAACAGGTTTCTAATGGCAGGAAGTTGGAACATGAGACCAACATAGTGATAGAAGACAAGATGCCTCTATTTGTGTGTTCCATGTGTGGGACCCGGCTGTAAGATGCCACATTTAATTGGCTCATATTGCGCTATTTGCTAGAGCAGAGATAAAGCAAATCTATCCAAGCATGAAAATATACATCCGTCTCCAAAGCCAGATAAAAAAATAAAAAACAAAGAACCATCTGTACTTCACAACATTTGGACAATTAGGTCAGACAGCATAGCCACTTCTGGGGGGAAATGGATTTTCCTTCATCACACCGTCCTTCCCTTCATTGCACCCTCTTACCCCCAAACACTGAAAAGTACTGGCAGAGAAGCCATGTCACAGAAAGGCAACCACATGCACCAAATCACACTAAGAAGAAAACGACCAGCACACCAGAACCCACACTCTTGTGCGAGAAAATGTGTGTGCGTGTGTTCGTGTGTGTGTTCATGTGTGTGTGTGTGTGTGTGTTCGTGTGTGTGTGTGTGTGTGTGTGTGTGTGTGTGTGTGTGTGTGTGTGTGTGTGTGTGTGTGTGTGTGTGTGTGTGTGTGTGTGTGTGTGTGTGTGTGTGTGTGTGTGTGTGTGTGTGTGGCGTACATGGTGTTCTTGAAGTTGTTCTGGTGTCCTGTTGTGCAGACCAACCTCTCTATGACTCTCGATCCACCCTCTGCCTCACCCACATCGTTACACGTTGCAAATGGAGGAGAAGAAGTCAAACACATCGACGCTTTCAGAACCACTCCCTTCACCACTACCACTACCACCAGAACCCTTTTACCAGGGGATTTGCCGTTTAAAGGCACAGTGGACTCGGTGAACAGGACCTCAAAGCTGTTCAACCGTAGCAGAGTGAGGCAGGATAGGGGAGGGGGCGTGGGGGTTGGGGTGACAGGACAGTAAATAACCAGCGTAAAAAAGGTGTCATTTCCCGTTGACGAGCGGCAGACAGCGATGCGTTTAAACGCTAATAGGAAAGCATCGGTCACCACTCGTCGCATGTTCTAGAAATTACATCCCCCCCATCGCCCTCCCCCCTGCCGGGTAAGTGAGTGTGGAAGGGGTGTGGGGGGGGAAGTATCACTGTCTTGAAGGTGAGAGGAGGGGAGGGGAGGCAGTGTGGACGTGCCGGGGATTTATGGAGTTGGCAAATGGATTCTGAAATCCCAAGCTTCCAATATCCGTCCATTTGGCCGTCGCCCCCAGAGCAGGGGGTGGGGGTGGGGGAGGGTCTCGTTGGTGGCGATGGTGTTACCGTCCGCTTGACCGAACACACGGCCTGCGCGTTCTGCCGACGACGGCGCTCCAAGGTGCAAAACAGGGTCCAGCTGGGCCTCAGAGAAGGGGCGTGTGCGCATGTTTTGCCAGCATGCAGACTCCGTTGGTCCTATTTTCTGAGTTCTAGTTCTGGTGCTGGCAGGGTCTAACATGTCTTGCTACTGGTGGACACGGGGAGATTGAGATTGGCTTTCTCAATGCCCCTTTGTGCAAGAATAGTGGATTGCAATTTATAGTTCAATATATTGAAATAATATTGAAGTATATACTGCTTACTGCAGCAGAACTCCATTTGTCTGACTTCAATTGAATGCAAGGCTTTGCTCATTACTTTCGGTCCCGCATATCATTAACTGATTATTACTAAGCAAGGGCCAAGGACCTGATACTGTCCATCCTAGAAGAGCCAAGTGATCAATAGGGTCATGACTTTGGCAGCAGTAATTAAGTCACAGGGATGTTTTGATCATGTGATTCGAGGAACCCAGATTGTATTGATAAACTAGTGGGGTACTTAGAGAGGCAGTGGTAAAAATGCCTGCAGACAAAGCACAAAAAATGGAAATCGAACAGCACAGAATAACGGATTGAGTCTCATTCTTGGTCATGGTCAAATTATATTGCTCTAGGAATTAATCATAATAACATAAAAGTATCCATAGGCTTATGGGGCATATGTTCCAGATCCATTTTAATTGGTGGAGGAAATGTCTTTAACAGGAACGTCTGACGTCCCTCTCTTTGCCAGAGAGACATTAATTAGGCTACTACTTGGGTAAAAGAGGTCCAGGTGGACTTTAACATAGACCTTGACATTAATTCTGCTCCTTAACAACACACACACACACACACACACACACACACACACACACACACACACACACACACACACACACACACACACACACACACACACACACACACACACACACACACACACACACACACATTAAATTCTTGATGGAAACCTGAGTCATATTTATTTATTTAAACTCGTGTCTAGTCTAGGCAGCAATACTTGACCATTGAACAATAGATCTGCATCTCATGAAATGCGGTGCGTGCGGGTCCCCTCCTAGACGCAAGCCAAGGTTCTCGTAGTGGTCGTCGACCACCGCGAGTTCCCCAACAGCGACCAGCCGCAACCCTGCAGAACCACGTCGTACAAGTGCCTGATCCCAGTCCCTCATCCCTTCAACCTCAGCTGTACCAAAGCAGGTAACGCAAACACCATGCCCCGAAACGTCCCTAAGCTGCAGGGAAAACCGCTAGATAAACTTAGCAAATTCCTCCGATCTAAATAATGGTGAGACCACTGCGCGCAGTAACATGTGAAAAGCAGTAATCGGCGGGCGCAGGCAAATTCAAGTAAAGTAAATGAACGTAAGACGAATACTCAAAGCATGAACACATGCAATGCAACTGAATTTCAGGAAAAAAAAAAAAACTTGCAGGGGGGGGAAAAGGCAGGAACGGCATTTGATTTCAGGTTACTACTCGTGTTTCTTCCATCTTCGTTACACACGGTTTCACTTATGTACGGCTTTACACCACAGCCGCCCACTGTCGGGAACAACTAGTTATTACGATGACTTTGGAGGCATCAGCCATCACACTGGCGGGCTGCTGTAAACCCCAAGCTGCCACCTCCACCAGCGTTGTGCGCAGTGAGGGACAGCCTTGATTAGAGCCATCTTATTTCCCTGTGCATAGCAACAACCACTTTGCCAACAAAAATGTACCACGATACCTGAACACACAATTCCTCTGATCACAATACAAATACGTAGCGTATTTTTTATTCGATTCGACTGCAACAAAATTTGTTCTGGACTTCACAAAAAAAATAGGATTACACCACTTGCTGGGTTTTCTTACCTTGTCTTACTGGCTAGGCTAGTAGATTTCTAGTGTTCGCCTCTGACAGTTCCAGTAAACGTGTATCTTCCAGAGTCCAATAAAGAGCTACTTGCAAGTAAGGCGACGGAAACAAAGTGAGCAGACCGGCCGGGGAAGCAAACTGAAGCACGGAGCGGAGCAGCGGATCGCTCTCTCGCTGACGTTGACATCAGTAGAAGGCTTTTAAGGTGGCCCCATTTAAATGAGCACCACAGAGCAGTTTAGCTTCAGTTATGCCCATCATTACATATGTCATTTATCATTAACACCTCCTTGGTTAAAGGTACTGAAATATGATGCAAGGATGGATCATTTTATAATTGTAGCCTACATAATTAAACAAAATTGCATGACACAACCATTATGTAGATATTCTGGCAAATTAAAAAGAAAACTTAAAACCATACACAATTAACATTTTGTGCAAGTTTTTCATGGCCTCTCCTTTCAGTCACGATATTTAAAAACATGCTGGAGAAAATATGATGGATACAACTCCCATACCATGGATTTCCTTGCAGGCTACATGTGACCAGGTAGCTGTGCCAGGGGGCTACTCTGTATCCAGATGGGTCCCTCAATTGATAGGGAAAATGTCATGTTCCAGATGGTTGAACAACTGACTGCGCTGGATAGTGATGATTTGCCCTATAATGGATTCCTAAGTGAAACTGAGTGCTAAACAGGAATTATAGGCCTATTCACAATGTTACAAATGTGACCCAACTCGTATGTTTTCTTGTACGTGTGTTTACATCCATTAGTAAATCAGTAAAAGTGGTAAGCTGGTTTATTTTGAACCACGAATTAAGAGTGACTAAAAAGGGGCAGCTAAAATTCATAAAATTATCTACAAAAAACATACACGATAAACAAACACGTCTCTGTACATAAAAATAAAAACAACAACAATGAATCGTCAGACGTGAGATATTATGTACAAGTCTTTTTTTTTGTCCCACAGTGCTGGTTCACGTCCTACGGTCCTCGGCTGCTGGTTTTGATGTTGCTCTGAATGAACTGTCGGAGGCCGTCAAAGCCCTGCGTGAACAGATACTCCAGATACCAGCCCCACTGCTGCAAATGCTGCACAGGCACACACACACACACACACACACACAGAAGGAAGATAAGGATCAATGATCATTAGACAAAAAGGGGGAAAAAAAGTATGAAATATGAATGCTCAACATGGAGCTTACATCGCAGAGCCTCAAGTCTATTAAACAACGGGGCAGAAATGAGGGGGTGGGAGAGTAAGAGAGAGAGAGCGTCCTACGTACCTGAATGGATTTCAGGTCCACGTCCCGCCTCTCCGGCCAACACTGACAAAGGGAGTGATGAATATGCATGGTTAGACCACCTCCGTTAAAGACCTAAGCCGGCCACAGCTGGGCGTTGGACCCAGAACAACCGGGGATGTGGATTATACAGCATGCAAAAAAACCTCCCAATCTGGCACGGCTCAGATGAATAATAAAATGTACTTCTGTATTAATGGAGCTCCTGTGAAAGATGCAATATTACCACATCTGTCTCCCTGTCCGGTCCGCCTTTCCTATTAAACAAGCTGCTGGCTGCTACTGCAGAACCGCACTCCCATTTAGCCAAATCTGCCATGTTTTTCTTTTGTTATAGTTTCTATTGTTAAGTCTCTTTTTTTTGGTTTGGGTCCATACCGCCCCAGGGATAAACAAAACCATTTCACTTGCAGACAAGCAAAAGAAACGTAAACATGCAACAACAAAAAAGAGAAATTAAAAGAGAAATGAAGGCCATATAATCACCACAAAACAGCACTCACCTTGTGGTGGAAGTCGATAGCGTAGCAGTGGAAGGCCGGGTGGTTGGTGAGGCTGAAGCTGGCCCAGTACCGCGGGACTCCACTCTCGTGCAGCAGCTCCTCGCTCAGCTCAATGTCGTCTCCCGGCTGGAAGATCCTGGAGTTCCACAGGCAGTTGACCATGAAGGCGAGGTAGTGGTTGAACTCCTGGTAAGTCTTGAGGCTGATGTGAAATGCCTTCTGTAAAAGCGCACAGGCAGAATGGATACATGGTACAATATTCTATTCAGATGGCTTGTCATTAATCAGCCTTTATCCAAGCGACCCGCGGTGAATTCAGATCATTATGGAGCAGGTAGGGCTCAGGCAGGGCACAGACACCTCGCGCCACCTGGCGCGACAGGTGGGTTGCAGATGTGCAGGATCGAACCCAGTACCCATGCATCAATGCTGCCCTCCATTTTAGGTCTTAAAAATAAACACTGGACATAAATCGATTTTAGCTATGACTAAAAAAGACACTTAAATCGTGAATTTTTTTTCATTGCAGCCATACATTTTTTGTCAAACATGAGTATACTTCCTAAAGACTGCAGAATTTAAGAAAATGACAGCTCTATCAACCAAGAGAAGTCTTCTCTATATATCCGTTTAAGATTTAAATTAACAGTGGGAATTGAACAAGAGGGGAAGGCTATACCGGAACATTAAGCTCACTTTATGTCCTGGTAGTTGTCCAATCTTAATATTATGGGAAATTTTTTCTGTTTCCGTGAGCATTGCCCATACATTTGCATGCCGGTCGTTGAGCCAAGAGACAAGATTTTTAAAGTTATGCATTTTGGATACATGCATTCAAATAATTTTTTTAGTGGGAAAAAGCTGAAATGTTTTATCCACAGTCTGGGAGTGAAATTCCCCAGCGTTCAAAATATTCAGTGTCTTGCACAGATGTTGTCATACATTTACAACATAGAGGTAATCACGATTTGCTGTTTAATAATGCATTTGCTATATGTAAGAAGCTAAAATGAGAAGCAATCAAATAAAAAATATAATATTCTCAAATGAAAAAAGTTAGATTATTACCCCAGTCATTTTTTCTTGCTTCTTGGCGGCGGTCAAGTTAATCTTGTACCTAGAAAAAAAATGGCAAAAAACAGAAGAACCTTCAATAAAACTTCACCGGCGCTGCTGTGCATATTGCCGTGTTGTTCACATGATTGTTTGCTGCGACCAAACATGATTTAAAGCTGTAGGTCACAGGCCTCCGCTGTGCGTGTCGTTAAGAGACACAGAAGGAAGGGCATGTTGGTTCATCAGGCCGTGTTCACGTTCAGCTTTGGTTGAAACAAACAACAAAAAGATCCTTCATCCTCCCAGAGGGACCGCCGTCAATTCGTTGACATGGTGAGATGCGTGCGGCGCAGCCACCGAGAATGCAATTAGACATTCTCCATGCGTAGAGCCGCGTTGTCGCTCGCCATCATCAATCATACATGTCAGATCCACTGAAGCGGCATCGCACACCCTGATTTCTCTGACCCATGTGCCATCTGGCCTGCCACTGTGCTCAGCGGACCCAGCGTGGGTGGGGGGTGGTGAGGTGATATTTGGTACACCGCGTCAAAAAGGTGTGAATGAGAGGAAGGTGCCACGAAGACAGGCAGCGGCAGCTACAGGCGGTCGGTTGGGGGTGGGAGACAGGATGAGGGGTCAGCACCTGTTCATGATCTTGGCCAGTCGGTCCACGCTGATGGGGTCGAAGGCGAACAGGGCCGGGTAAAAGACGCTGCGCGGGATCATGACCACTAGGGGGAGCCCATACTTCTGGAATATGTCACACACCTGGAGGGAACGAACGCACACACGCACACACTTAATATAGCGTCATAACAACGGGAAAACCAGAGGGTTTATTTTGTGAGAGCCATGGGGTGCAAAGTCACTCCAGTGCTCCATAGCGAATGGGTGTTCTCTCTAGAGGGGGATGTGTCATCCCCATCTGCAGACAGAGACAGAGCGCCACTCATTCATCAATGTCAGTGTCATCACCGTGTCGTAGAAGTCCAGGATGAAGCTGAGCAGCAGGGAGTGACAGCCTTCCAGCTGAAGCCCCAGGGTGGCCAGCCGCCCCACGAAACGCACGAGCTCCCCCACAGAGAGCATGAACCCGGACCGACTCACGTTCCTGGTGGAGGACAACGGAGACTCATGAGTCTGGTGCACACATACACTCATGCTCGCCGGTAGGCACAAGAGCACGCAAAAGCAGACACACACACACACACACACACACAATGCACAAACCATGACAGTGACATTGCTTCTAACAGACGTAATCATGGGTCTCGCTTGCAAAGCATGCGCACACTCAAACACACATGCAGATGTGCTCACACAGAGAAACACATGCACAGACACGCGCACACAAAATAAGTGCACACAAACAGATGCATGCACATGGACACACACAGCCACATAAACCTACAGACGTAGTTATGCACCTACAAACAGGCATACGCATACACCCCCAAACAGATGCAGATACCCGCATGCATTGACAGATGCCCGTGCACACAGACACACACACACACACACACACAATTAAGGACCATTATAAGTGAAAAGACACAAGGAGCTAATCAGAGAAGCTGTCCTTGAGCCATTTGCTCCTTCAGCAGTTCTACCCTCTTATGCCAAAGAATAAAATGACCCAAAAGCAGCACTAGACTCAGAGGCCGGTTATTAAAATACTTCCAACCACCTGCCACTGACTGAAGAAGCAGCGCTTGGGTGGGCTCACGTATTTTGCAAGTTTATTGGATGTGCACTAAATATCCTTAATATCGATTAGGGGAATGTCATTTTGGTTTAATATAAAGTGTTCATAAATCAATGTGGAGCGACGATCATTAGCAGAGCGGATCTGGTGACCGCAAGTGAGTAGAGCCCACTTGAGTAGAGCCGTCTGGTTATTGATTTAATGAGGAACAGCTGAATATGGAATATAATTTCAACGTCTCCAATTGAAAACATTCATGCTTGAGGAACGAAAATAAGATCTCAGAATATCGTCTAGAAACCGCTCAAAAAGAACGCCTCAATTATGCGCAAGGAGAGAACAATGGATGTTTATGAAATAGCCAGCTTTAGAGGTAACAAAAGGTAATTGAGGCTGCCAATCACATGAAACCGTGTGTAGCTATTTGCAGAGAAGGAAAGCACAGGGCAGGAACTTCAATCAACTCTAGGGATAGGGGGGGGGGGGAGAGAGAGCTGTAAACCAAAATAAAATAAGTTAAATATATGGCAAAATAAAGATAATTAGCCTCCATATAGTATTGATTTAGGGTTTTTACACTATTACAACTCTCCTGCGCCCTCTCAATATGCCGGAGTACTGGCAAAAAAGAAAAATCTCCTGATGCATTGTGATGTACGAGCCCTGTAGCAGAGCTTTCATGGGGTAGGAGCGGGGGTGGTCGGGGGCTGACTCACATGGACGTGTCGAGGTCAACGTTACGGCCGTCCTCCAGAGCGTACACCGAGTGCCAGGTCAGCCATTTCACCAGCATGCCGTTAAGAGACTCTATCAGGCCACACTGGAGGCGAGACGCAATATATAGTAAGAGAGAGAAGGAAAGAAAGGGGAAAGACGAAGAAAATTACAACGGAGAAATTATAAGAAAAAAAACACACCCAGCATGCAGCCCTTCATGTATACCTGGTCTGTCTGTGACAAACGGCGTGTTAAGGCCGATTTAGGGTCGTTTTAGACGCAGAGACGTAAGCACGTAATTTACACAAGGGACTTGTTTTAGACAAGTTTTGATTTACGGTTCCTTAAGGATTGCGCGTGTTGCAAGGGGATTCTCCGCCAGAACAGTAGGGGGAGCAACGAACGAATCTGTGGGCGTGGAAGTGGAAATCGCTGGCTTGTTTATATTTATGCACTTCCAGTATTTTCGACGAGAGTAGCAGTAGCTAAGTTTAGGTTAGCGGTCTTTTTCCACACTCTGAACAACCGGAAATGTGAGACTCCTGAAAGGATGTGGTTAGCTGGCCAATCACAGTCTTTGCGAGCTGCGTAGGGCCGTAGTGTTTTAGTCGCATAGTCAGGAATTTTGGGCGACGCACTTAAGCGCGTAAGGGGGGATATTTTACCGCGCAAGGGGGGGTTATGTATCTTACGTGCTTACGCGTTACGTCTAAAACAGAGCATATATCGGCCTTTAGATCCTTCTGTGTGTGTGTCTGTGTTTGTGTACGCATGTGCGCGTGTCTCTCCCTCTCTGGGGAGAGGAAGTGGGTCCACGCGGCCTACCTTGAAGAACACCTTGGATGTGAAGAACAGTTGCTCCAGTGGCTCCGACAGAAGCCTGCTGATACCTGCGAGAGAGAGAGAAGGGAGAATTACAATTGCACCAGGCATATGATTGTATGCGTTCCCCTGAGAGCTGCATAGACGGGTCCCTCCATCAGTGCCATGTGTCGGCATCTTGATTAGGGGGCTTTGTGAGGTTGAACTTGTGCAGTGATAATAGTGTGTTTCTGTGTCTGGGTGTCAATGTGATACAGACAGACCGATTGTGAGAGACAAAAACGAGAGAGACAAAGAGAGACAAAAACTAGAGTGAGAGAGACAGACAGAGTGAGGGGGAGAGAGAGAGCGGAAGGCAGACTGCCAGGCGCTGTTAAGACGAGAGCAAGGGAGGCCGTACTGACAGGTGCTGGGCACCACAGGAACGTTGCTCAGGAGGGCCAAGATCTGTGGGCGGAGGAGGGAGCCGTCCCAGACGTTGAGGAACTTGTAGAGGAAGGCTTCCACGCTGGAGAACCCCTCCTGCAGGAGTGAACAGGAAAGGGTTAGAGACACTGGGAACGAAAATGTGTCTCTTATTAACAAGGAGAGCGAGTGACTGCAGAGTGCAACCGGAACCACCGACTGCCACACTGGATAATAACCAGGAGAACGCTGGAAGGATGACAACGCTGTGTGTGTGTGTGTGTGTGTGTGTGTGTGTGTGTGTGTGTGTGTGTGTGTGTGTGTGTGTGTGTGTGTGTGTGTGTGTGTGTGTGTGTGTGTGTGTGTGTGTGTGTGTGTGTGTGTGTGTGTGTGTGTGTGTGTGTGTGTGTGTGTGTTCCAGGGACAGAGGGGGGCGAGGCACACCTGGAGAAAGTCCTGCGTCGACATCAACCGCTCCAGAAACTGGACCGCCTCGTCTGAACCTTGAGATGCTCCGCCGTGGCCACAGAACAGAAACTCTGGGGGGGGGGGGGGGGGGATGAAAAGCATGTTAACACTTTTTTTGCCTCCATCTTCCCTAAATGCAGCACATCCCTGTAATGTGCTAGATAGGTGTTTGGGTTAAGTACAGGTGGAGCTTCACCTTGTTGCTTGATGAGGGGTTCTTTAGCAGGGTGTCACACACACACACACGCACGCACGCACACACACGCGCACACACACACACACACACACACACACGTCGCACACACACACTACCTTCATGTAGGGAGTGGCCGAGCCAGAAGTTGAGGCGTAGAAAGGCCGACTCGTCCTGAACGCAGTCGAGGTAGTGAAGGGCCAGACTGGAGCCCAGCAGAGAGCCCATCTGAGCCGGTAGCTGACGGAAAGACGTCGAGGGGAAAAGATCTGAGCAACATGCAATACCTGCGCAATAATGCGAGCAGTCAGGATCATCATTTCAAATATTGAGCAAAGGGAAAGAACAAGAGGCAGTCGTGTCGTACAGTGGGGGGACTGGGGGGGGGGGGGGGGGACTGGGGGAGTTGGGCTGGGGGTCCTGGGTTGGATTGAAGGGTTTGCAGCCTGCCTAAAGGAAGCTGTCAGAGAGATACCCAACCCTGAAATCACTGCAACTCGTGTTGGAATAAAACAACTGCAAAACGACTAAATAGTTAATAGTAAAAGAACAAACGCAAACTGTGCATTTCTCTCACTCACTCTTCAGTCAAGAGCGTGGAGCTGATCCATGCACTCAATTGACTCAAACCCGGAGATTAGTGCCCCTACCGAACAACTGTCTGATTGCTGTGCTTTCATAGAGTTGGCCATCAATCCGCTGCTGGGCCAATTCTCTAGCACTCCACTTATCCCCATGTTGCTTGTGTACCGACACAGCCAACACTAAAGCACATCCCCTCCTGCTTGTTGAGGCATAAACAGTCAGGGCGATCATCCTGCCACTCACAGACCTTGTGAATTAAGCCATGGCTTTGGTCCGTACTAAAATATTTATGGTCAAACGAATGCGCGTCTCACAGTGAGTGTTCATCACATCCACCAATTAGGACTCAATGAGCACCCAGTGCTGAGACAGTGGTTTGCCACCGCCAGCCAATCACAGTCAAGGTATGTGTGATACACGTTTTGCGGTTCTGTGTCGCAAATTGCTGGCCCCTCCGTTACAGCACCCCACACCATCATCACCTTGGCTACGGTCACAACACCTCCCACGCAATTCAGGTGGCTCAACAACCCAACAACAGGCATGAGAGGATGGAGAAACGCCATGAAACCTCTAGGAAAACCAGGACTGTCCGAAAGGAGCAGGGAATGAAGTTACGGCACTCGTACTCGTAAGTTTCAGAGGCCTACTTTACTAGTAAGAACGACATCATCTATAATTAGGCCAATCAGTGAGACACGTCTTCAGACATTGACACGGTCGACAAATTATTCAAGTTGTGACAACAAATTGATTTGGCAAAGGGGAAGGATTGATGGGGTCGCTGGCGTGACCAGGCAGTTATATTCAGATCAACTACGAGGAGGTCTGGGCGACCCGAGCACATCGGTAGTTTCCGTGTCCTCGGTCGAAGGGAAGAGTTAATGCCATTACTGTCATTGTGCCATTACTGTCAGAGCTAATCATGCTCCTGCCAGGGAACCGCGAAGGCGCGATTCATGTAGCATTACGCATAAATGTCCTCGTGCCTGTTCAAATCAGCCGTTTGGATGCATTAGCTCAATGGATCTGCCAAGAAAACAAACATTTATTCTATGGGCCATTTTTAAACAGCTGTGTGCGTGCCCTTACTTGTCCCTCAAGAACCGATCTATGGCCTATCTGATACATCACTAGTGCATAGAATTAATAAAAAATAAAACTATCGCTAAGCAGGAAAATAGTGATGAGCAGTGATGCATTTTTTCTTCCCCACCCCCCAGAGGAGAGCATAAATTGACAGCTGGAAACCACCACTGCACTGGTATGAGACAGGAATAAAGAGAAAGTAGCAGAGGTAATGTTCTTCCGGTGCCACAGCACCATCATGTGTCCAGAATTAATCATTACAGGTCATAACAGTGAAAGGCTTCAAGGGGTACATAAATATTGACACTAATACGTTATTTAGATATAGATTTCGACTTGACCAGATTTGACTACATCACGCAGAAGTACAAAACTGTTGGTGTAGGAGACTACATGTCAGTATATGTGAGACACATTGAGAGAAAAAGGATGGTATAGAGCTGACTGAGATGTACCTCTATAAGATGCAGGTTCTCCAAGAGCTGAACAAAGGACTGGATTTGGGCCAGAGGAACAACCATTTGGCTGAGGCTGGTCTGCTTCTGGCTCTGGACAACAGCAGTGAGCACTGGCAGGTCCAAGTGCCCCAGTTTCTGTTGGAAAGCGGCCAGGGAGGTCAGCAAACATGCAATACAAAGGAGCTTCACTGGGCTTTTTAACATGACGTAACCAGATCATGTTCAAATGAGAATCATCAATCCTGAGAAGTCGTATGATGAAATGATGTGTTCTAATGTCTTGTTACTCTTTTTTCTTATTCTGGCTACCGTGAGCAGAGGTTTATTCAAGTAGAATGCTGATGTGTGCTTGTAGCAGAGGAAGTGACATATGCCATAACTTATCAAGCAAAAAGAAAAACACACACACACAGCTGCTCACACAGTCTCCAATGACCCGTAAATTCTATCACACATTTCCAATTTGCAACAGTGTGATGCATGCATGAATCAATCCACCCTTGACCCAAGGTCCTTTTCTTACCCTTTTCCTCGAGCCGGCCTTCTCCTGGGTCTGCAGGGCTAGAGGGAGGTCGGAGGAGACCAGGACAGCGGTTCTCTTCTGGATGGCAATCAACGCCAACTTCCAAGGGCCGTTGTGATTTCCGAAACCGGCCTAAGAACAAAAAGACAAGGGACGGATGATTGATGAGCGAGAGGGACTTGGAGGGCAGAAGAAGGTACCCGAGTCTATGAGGACTAGGAGACGTTTAACGCACCCTTATTCGTGAATTGAGTGAGAGCGTGACCAACTCTGGGCAAAACACTTTGTAGAGCGACAACAGATGCAGAAGATATGGTTGCTTGCCCTGAGGAGAATAGAGAAAATGTTTAATGACATGAGGTTACAATAAAAATATGAACATAACTACAAAATTCAGACAACTCTTTTCTCCTGCAATTGAAATGGATCACAATCCATCCAGTCAATTTGCTCCTTGCACTTATAGTGGGATGAAACTTTTCCCAGCTTGCTACAGTAAACCAAAGAGATACACACAGGGGGCAGAATGGGATGCCAGTCCTTTGACCAAACAGACATTTATCCCTCAAATTGATAGTCTTAAGAGTAATAGTCGATATCTGTTCTTTGTCCATTATAATGCATCAATTGGAGAGTAAAGCAGGCCACTGTATAGCTGCCAATAGGAGGGTATAATGAAGCAAAAACTGAGTCAACCTCATATGGACAGGTACAAGCAAAACAGAACCAAACATAAGTTAATTGGGAACTGGACAACTGGAACTGGCTGTTGTTAATTGGTTGGGATAGAGTCGTCATACAGGTTTTTGATATATGGACTGTTCTTTTAACATTGAAATTATGCCCTAGTTGAATCTACTGATGTCTGAACGACCCTGATGTCCGCATATAAAGCATCAAGTGTGAATCACCCTCAGGGTCGAATCTCCAAATGGAAAAATGCTGGAAAAATGCAGGGGACATGTCTGATAACGGCTATCGTTTTCAGAGGGGGATCCGTCCGCCAGATGACTTGGTCATTCACATGCAAACTGACACACACTAAGAGATCACTCTTGGTGTGTGTCAGTTTGCATGTGAATGACCAAGTAATCTCCCCACAGCCTTCTGCAACAGATCTGCTGATCACATTCAATCTACCAGAATACTCTCAAATACCAATTCTTATCTTGAAATTCACTCATGGGTGGCTTCATATTGGGGACATTGTTTACATTAGACATTGAGGTATATTTTTCCCATAAAACAGTAAGGGATTTACCAGTTTAGAATGCAGCTCCAGTAGCTTTCGGACTCGGAAAAGACGCACTGTAAACAGGAAGCAGAATTTAACAGACAACAGTTGAAGGCTAATTCGGAGACCGAGAAGACGTTTAAATAATGAAAATAATTTAAGCATAATGCTATATATATATATGCTATAAAATATTTAAAAACTATGGTCAATATTTTATGTATTTCTATTACACTTAGATAAAACAAGCAATACTATTAGTCCCCACTACTGTTAGAACACTAGTACGGACTTCGAATTACTGGAATTTTGTGTCAAAACTTGGTACTATAACAGAACTATTATATAAAGTGGGACATGACTTACCACATTCTTTTCTGGTCAGCAGATAAAGCAGGTGGCATACATAGGGACACTGGAAACAATGCATTTCATCATTAACTCCTGCTTCAGTCAACAAAGGCTACCTTGCTAGAACCAGTTGAGGTTACATCTATCTATCTATCCATCAAGCCTTTCTTTTACCTCCCACTATGGTGAGAGTTCGATGTTAAAATCTAATAAGAAACTTTTGGCAAATTTTAAAGGGCAATATAAAAAATGTTGGCATTTTTCTATACAACAGAAAAGCCATGCAAAGAAAAATAAATGTAAGGATATTGTTACAAAATATGATGAAATATTGTTCATAGACTAATAAAAATGAGTGCAAATACTGACATGTACTGGCTATAAAAGGCATTGCCCCAAAGTGTTTTGTTACCTTCCACATGAGAACTAACCAAGGTATCCAGACATCATGTTTTATTGCACTTACCAGATTTTCTTCAGTTACAAAGCTGAAGAGGAAGCCATAGATGGCACGAAGATTGTCTTTGGCATCAATCATGTCAAAGACAGTCAGCACCCATTTGATGAAAAGAACCTGTAAGAAATGCAATAAAAAAAATTACATAAATAACAATTCTGATAATCGGATAATCGTTTTTTGTTATCATCAAGTAAACAGACAATTTCTGCTTATTGTATGAAACCTTTTTCGGTCTAAGATTTTAAATGAATAATTGCCATCATTGCTGAAGTTGTATAAACTCAAGAAGAATCTGAAGCTGCAGGCCACAATTTGACCAGAAGCAGTAATCTCAATAAGCGCAAAGCAAGTTATAGCTAATGTCAAATCAAAACCATATTATCTAAAAAAAAACAAAAAAACGTTTTGACGTTCTTTAAATTATTCTGTCACAAATGTGTATATTTGTATATTCTTTAAGTGTGAAACATTCTTAAATCACCTTCAAGACTTATTTGGACTCTAGTTGCACAGGCAAATGATATATCACAAATATATTCTATAAGATAATATGACGGCAGGGTTTTGTTGGTTTAAAGAAAAATATATATGAATAGATTTAAAAGTCTCCTCAACATATCCACACAAAAATAACAAAGCAAAAATGCTTAATCAACCTGTATTCTGATTGGGTCTGACACTTGTTTCTTACCTGTGTGGAGATCGATAATTTTCCAACACACAGCCACACCACCGCACGCACAACAGCTTGATGTGGAACCACAGTGGAAGGAAGGAGGCACTTAAGTACCCGTACACATGGAACCGTTCCT
The DNA here is from genome assembly GCF_031168955.1 of Gadus macrocephalus. Classification (NCBI taxonomy): domain Eukaryota; kingdom Metazoa; phylum Chordata; class Actinopteri; order Gadiformes; family Gadidae; genus Gadus; species Gadus macrocephalus. Next base: position 17,323,894 of record NC_082391.1, on the reverse strand, counting down.
ACTCCGCAAAGGTACACAATCAGTACAACAGCCAAGAACAATTTAAACTGGGGGAGTTATAAGGAAGGTCAGTGTTCTTTACCATACCTGGTTAACATAATTAGTTGATAAGATCAAAGATACAGTGGCTGCGATTCAATATGTAAGCTAACCATACATTGTGTACCAAGTATTGTTAATCATGTTTAAGACATTTGTAGAGAAGTGATCGGACAGCTCATTACCATGGACAATATTATTTTCATTATAATTTAAATGTTTGCATGTAATAGTACTATAAATCCCCATTGTGCCACCCATGCAATCCTGACCATCACTGGAAGGAGCGATACCCCATTCTGCGATCCTTCTCAAGGTGTTTTCCTTGATTTCTCCTTGGGATCTTTTAGCTTTCCCTTTTTTGAGGCTAGGTTTAGATGGTTTCAGAAATACATAGCCTGTAAAGCCCTTCGAGACTATAACTGTGATGACTATAACTGCTATACAAATACAATTGACTTGAAATTGGCAAAAGGGGTTAGTCTGTATTTACCCATCCGGAGGCTCATGGCAAACTCTAGCATAACAGAGATGGCTTCTGGCGAAAGCCCTTTACTGTATGCCACCCTCTCCACCGTAACAAGGTTGTTCTCAAACTCATCATTTCCTCTGCACGGGGTTCCTTTTTGAACTAGAGAAGAAAAAGGATATGTTAAAGTGACCTACTGATCGCTCATATCTTGTTCCTCTAATGAGATGTACTACTGTACTGTGGGTGTCGGTGTGGGCTCGTGTGATTGTGTGTGGAGCTACCCGTTAATAACGGATAGCTCCACTTTTCTGAATGTATCAACTTTTTTGAATGTATAAACTAACATTACTGTATTACTCTACAGACTAGAATCAGTAGAGTACTACAGCATTACAGTTGAAAGTATGAGATAATGTATGTGAGTGAAGTGTGTGTATCTCGTTCTCCTGCTTGTTGTTAGCATCAGCCTACCCTTTGAGAAGTACTTTAGTGCCGCAACAATCGGGTCCTCCGCCTTGCTCCCCTTTTTTGCTTTCTCTGCGACCCGCAAACTTCTACTAATGCTTCGATTGGAGGTCGACGACGAATCTGTTGAGGACGACGAATTTAAATCCGGTGGTATAAGTGTTGCTGCCATTGTCACATTGCTAAAATGAAAACATATTCGACTCCGGCCCCTCTCCTCGCTGTTTCAAATCAAACTTCCGCGCGACCGTTTGTTGTGCGCTTGCGCAGTGAGCACTACACGGCATTGCATCCGCAAACAACGAGCGGTGGTTGTTGTACTCAACTGCTTATAACTTCTACTGGCATTTTCGCATTCAATTCCAAACTATAACCTTGTGCATGCACAAATGAACAATATGCACACTAATTACCGAAATACCTTTAGATCTGATGGATAATGACAGCATTTTTTTATTGACACAAAGCAACAATATTTGATGCTAAACCATGAATCAGAAACTCCCATGTTATTAGGTGCATTTTTGCATTATATATTAAAAAGAAAGTCAGTCTGCCCTTCTATTTGTTATTTTTTTATTTTGCCAATTTCATTTGACAGAAAGAGTCGATGTTGAAACACATTTCAACTCAGACCTCATTCCAAAAGAAGAATTGTAATAGGAATGCTTTTCAGACCAAAATTAAACAACTGTGACAAGTAAACATAACACTTGATTAACAATTAACAGTACAAAAAAACAATAACTATTTCAAAGGCAACATCCAATTCTCTGTAAGGAAAATATAGACTTAGGCTATGTCACAGAAACAACACCTCCGGTCATACACATAGCAACTCAGCATTGGATATTGAAATGAGTAATTATACGATTTTCAGTTTATGCATCATGGATAATCCCATGCATAGAGATGCATATCATTTTAAGAAAATGTAAATGATATTCAATGTTTTTTTTCTAAATTAAGGATCAACTTTAAGATATTGTACCTAATAATATACGTTCCCAATTTATGTCATGTTGTTAAATTTACTTATCATTATGCCAAATGAAACATGGTTAAATATTTTATAACAAGGTTGATTTGTATAATTTTCCCTATATCATTAATGTTAAGGATGCTTAAACATTGTTTGAATCTATAGATAATTGATAACTGAACATGATTCACAAAAATACATATCAGATTAGAAAATAAAAACAGAAGTCACTTCATTGTCAAATAAATACACACAAGAAAAAATAATAAAAGATTTTGCATGACAGTAAAACAATTCCATTACATTTTCCACAGTTATGATTGTCCATTGGTATGACTAGACAACATGGGAAAAGAGTTTTGGAATTCACAACAAGAGTGCAGAAGAGTAGGTGAATGTGTAACCAGTGATGTATCAGTCAGCCCGCCGGATAGGACCAGGGGCAATGTGATATTCTTGTTAGTGACCTGACATCCCCTCTAAAAATCTGCATTAGGCCAACTGCAACGTTCCCACCTTCCCTGTAAGTGTGCCCTAAGTCAAAGTGATGCACTAAGACTGCTTGACCTTGTTCTTTTCCTGCTCATTGATGTGTGGTTCCTCTCGACTCTCCTCCCTTTCGGGACGCTCGTCGCTCTGGCGAGCGATGAGGAGCCGACAGGTGAGCAGAATGCCAAAGACTAAAGCGTGGGCGTAGCGTTTCAGAGGGTCTCCCACCAGCTGATGGAAGAAGAGCACTGCCAGCATCACTAGCAGCAACAAGAAGTTAGCCACATCCTTGGGTTTTCCCGGAACAAGGGTCAGGACCACGCCACAGCCCACCTCCAGGGATCCGATGATCTTGCGAAGCAGCACTGAGCTGATGCCGATCCTTTTTAAACCAGGCAATGCCTTGGCATAGCTTTTATATGCCCTTTTCTGAAAAGAAGAACAGTAATGATGACGACAGAGAATTTACAGATGATGCAACTGCTTTGTTTTTATTGAAATACATGCCCCATCAATGCTTTCCCATCCACAAAGCCTAAATTGGGAAACTCTCCATTAACACTAAAAAACATGCCCTATCATGTCGTTTTGCATGGTATGAGATCATGACATATTTTACCTAACATGTCACAACGTCGCCATACATCTACACCTGGAATAACCCCTTAATGCTTCATGCATTGCCTCTTTGACAACAGCATCGATGTTCTGACTTATTCTGACCTAGTCGGAAATGAATCCCCTTCACGTGACCGCGCGGCGCGCACAGGTTCAACGCAACGCTCACAACAGCAGGTGCATCTCACAGAAACTGCTCGAATGAATAGAGCGCCGCCATTGCCCATAGTCTGTTTAACCACAAACCGTGCGAATCAACAGCAAACCCCTATGCTTTTATTAACTGTTACCTGTTAGCCATGCAATAGTGCCAATAGGATAAATCAGACCAATAGGCCTACCATAGTGTTTATTTTTTACCTCGTTTTTAATCCAAAATATCCCCCCCACCCCCAGCCGCATAGACCCAATCTTAAACCATAAAGACATTCATATATTTTTATCTTGGTCGTTCGCTTGAATATCAAGGATTATTTGTTGCATGTGTTTAGATTTTTTGCGATTCATTAATTCAAATTGTAATTGGAAATGTGGTCGTGCAGCGTTTTTGACTGAGCTGCAGTAGGCTACAGCATGTTCTGACAAAATCGTATTTATTAGAACGACCGAAAATATTTTCTGATTGAAATCTTATACACATTGTAGGTCAGCTAACAGTCTATTATTCAAGCAGTAGACGGCCCCTGGTTGTCCTACCCAGCACAGGACAATGGCCTTTCCTACACCCAAATGCTAGTTGCAACACATCACTTACCATTTCACTGTATGCATCTTTGCTTAACCTCGGGGTGAGTTTAATGGTTCCCATAAACACAAAAAATAGACCCAGAGCAAACGAAAGGGCCACAATGGTTATTGTCCTCGGTGAAGCCATCTTCATATTAGGCTATGTCCCGCCAGCACCGAGGCAGTTGTTCCACATTGAAGTGATGAAAGCCCCACTACCGTCAACGCATTGGATACATTTGCGTGGGGGAGGGGGGGAGTGGGCTTCTGGATGTGCAACAAAAATGGCGATTAACGCGACCCTGTTATCACGGCTGGATGAAATGACTTCTTACTCATGTCCGATTGAATACATTGATGTTATCGCAAATGCGTAATAGGCCTAACTGTACGAATACATCCATGATCGCACCGTGCCACCAAATTCGGCGCCTCTACAATAGCTGTTCGTTTGGCAGTCCATCAAACATTAAATGCGTTGTCCATTAGAATGTACTACAATTGTAAGACAACATCCCATATAGCTAAATTGCAGGCAAAATGAATTTTAAGTAGCGTTTCAAATTTCAAATAAGAAAAGGAAATAGTCTGGAAATGTACAACAAACAAATAAATCAAATATATTCCATAATTGGTAGAGGCCTAAAGAAATGTTAGAATAACTACGTATACAGGCATAGACATTATAACGGTAGAAAGAACGTTTATTAATGAATAAGTTGATTTTTCAATTCATAGGCTACTCCACTCTTTTCCTTGCATGTCTGGAAAATGTATTGCCTGTACACTATTTTCATTCATATAAAAACAAACAATAATCAAACAATAAATCAACAACCAAAAGCTATTCCATGCCCCCCAGATATGGACTGTCACTAGCCCAGATCCTGTCTCTCCTTCATAGTCAGGATGGCTTTACGGTACAGATCTATCAGGGAGAAACAAGGGATCATCACATTATTCAGACCAGGGTGCCAAATTTGCTCTGTTGAATTTGGGTTTAAGATTTTAGGGAGTTGGGGCTCACCGAGAGTAGCAGACAGGTCCACCTGTGGGTGACCAGACGACAGGGCATCAGCAGGCGTGTCCTCTGTGTTGATCTTGTTCTTTCGCTTGACTTTAACCACCTTCTTCTTCTTCTTCTTCTTCTTCCTTGTTTCCTCTTTCATGAGACATGATCATGTGTTATTTTAGTTTGGGTTCCTATTCAATAATGTTTGTATTATATAACCACTATACTATTAACTTTCCATTCGATTCACTCACCTGTAGTGGATAGTTCTTCATTTTCCTCAGGTGATTGTGGCACGTCCTGAATTGGCTTGTCTTCGTTGACCTTTTTCTTGCGTCTGAGTTTGCCTTTCTCTTTTTTCGGAGGGATCAATGGACTCCTAGCCTTCTCCTTCTGCCCGGACGCCTCCTGCCCTTCCTCACTGCTCTCGTGTTCGTCATTCTGCTGCGGTTCTTCCCTCAACTGTGTCTCCATATCATCTTCAATTTTCACCTGTTTCTTCTTTGATCTCTTCAACTTCTTTTTCAGCGTATTTTCCTGTGAACAAAATGTAAATAAGCTGGTCAGTGGCAGTTTTATATTATAAAAAACTTAATTGAGAGATTCTGTGTTGCCATGGACGAACAAGTGGACATGTGACGTGAGACGGTTAGTTGTTTGTTGTTACCTTTTTTAGCATGTTTCGAATAGGCTGCATTTTGCCTCCACTTTTGAGCATTTTCTCCTTCTCTTTAGGCCGGTGCTCCTGCCGCAGGTCAGACTGGCTTGAGGGCAACCTGCCACACAACACATGAATTGACCAGGTCAGAAATAGTAATCCGGCCCCTTTTATCAGCACATGATTTAGGTGTGTTGTTCCTTTCTCATTAAAGGGGAACCATCACAATCGGCTACATCATCAAATCAAAACTAGCAGTAGGTGGAACTGAGTAGATGGAACAGTGAATAAAAGGTTCCTGCATGCTGAGTTGTTAAGGGACAAATACAAAGGCCTCAATCCAATGGCCTCTGACCTTTCTTCTTTGGTTTTTTTTCGACGGCCCTTCTCCGCTCTGCGAGGTTTGTCCGCGTCGCCCGGGGCAGCCAGGGGCCTCCTGCGGTCCTGGGCTACCCGGGCACACAGCTCCGGGTAGTCCAGGCACACGGCCCGCAACAGCCACTGGAGCCCACGCAGGGTCTTCTTGTCGGCCCAGCGCCGCAGGTCCGTTGAGGCCGAGCAAGGCTCCTGAGAAGGGGGGGAGAGAGTGTTCAATAACCATCTTGGCTTGAAAATATTTTATAAACTGATTGTCCAAATATGAATGTTGTTATTAATAATAATAACGAAAATAATGAAAAGAAGGATCGTCATCATTATCAACCGTCATCATAATGATTTGTATTTGTGGGTGCCTTGAAGCCCCCTCAAAGAGACACATCAACAGTGGTAAACAGGAAACAGACACCAGAACAGGGCAGATGGGTTTCAAACCGAGTAGGCCAACTTCAAACCAATGGGTTTTGATGTGACATTGAGAAGCAGTGAGAATGAGTCTGATTGATCGATATATGTGCATGTGTGTGTTTGTTTGGGTGTTGGGGAGAAATATTGTGTATATATTTAATATGGATGTTAAGGACAACACTTACTATATGGCACAGAGAGCGGCTTTGGTTGACCAGGTTTTCCAGAGAGAGTACTTCAATCAGCTCACTTCCCAGCAGAGCGTTCACTTTGTCCTGTTTGTTGGCCAATCTATAACAATAACAACGAATTATCACATAAAAGAATGATCAATGTTTTCTGTAATTACAGAAATGGTAGTTGCATTTATTGGCCACCAAAGGGCGCTGTTCGACTGTGCAAAAGCCAAATGATGCTTTAGCTAAACACCCTAAACAGAATCCCTCCCGGATTTAAATTTCAACCTACACTAATATCGGTTTTCCCGCCACTCTGGGCTGCTTCAGCATCTCCGACAGGACATCCTTGACCTCCTTTATCCGCTGCCTGTCACTAGAGTCAACAACGAAGATGATCCCATGGACGTCTCCGTAGACCTCCCTCCAAACCGCTCGGGACTCAGGCGCTCCGCCAACATCCAGCAGGCTCACCAGGTAATTGTCCACCCTCAGCTCCGAGCGAACACAGCCATGAGTCGGACTCGTGTTCAAACCTAAGGGCACTGAGTAAGACATGATTCATGAAGGGCGGTCATTTTAATTATGTGGAATTCTTCACACCTGCACTTTTTATTCATTTTTGTTCATTCTTAATAAATTTGTTATGTGTCGAAAAGTATACATATTGAACATAAGTTATTTGATTACCTCTCAGCATACCCCTGACTGAAGATGTCTTTCCCGCCTTGTCAAGACCAACTACCAGTATGGTCACTTTCCTGTGTTAAACATGGGCAAAACATACAATTCACTCGATTAAGAATCTTTGCTTCATAGCCATTTTAAGGCTCAACATAGTGATACCTTTTACAAACAGGAGGTCGATGTAAAATTTGCATATCCTGACCTGATTGGTTCCTGTAACTTGGACAGCCAGCTGTAGCAATTGCTCATCAGATTGAACATGTTTGGATGAGGAGGGCCAGGTGAGCACAGTGGCCACCATCTTCTCTGTAGCCTGTATCTGAGGAGATTGCAGACTTAATGACTTGATGCAAGACACAGACAAACAAATGCACGCATACACATACACACACACACACACACACACACACACACACACACACACACACACACACACACACACACACACACACACACACACACACACACACACACACACACACACACACACACACACACACGCCAGCACATAGAGACACAACTCAAAACAAAGACGGTGGTGTAATGGCCTTCGTATGTACCAGGACAAATCCTGCTGAGCTGTCAAAAGAATGTCCCTCTCTGCATCATTCGTGGTAAGCATGAGATTGTGCTGTTTGTGTGTTCTGGGACTGGCTCACTGTCCGATACCCAACTAAGTAGCTGCACGTTATCATTCTAGAGTCCAGACTTATGCATAAGTAGCGTGTCACAGTGAGATGGCCAACAAAAGCCATGGACAATAAAATGTCATAAGGTGAAGAGTGGGCCGAACAATTTGAGAAAATAACGAAGCAGGCATTGAAGGCAGTTGCCCAAACCGTAATTGACTTTCGTTCACCAGTCCCTGAGTGTAATATGTCTGCTTCATTACATTGGAAACAATGCACCCCACACCTGCACTTAGTGATCTAGGTTCCCAGGAGGCCTACTCTAAGACACACACCAGGCTTGTCTTAGGGACACCATGTACTTAGAACACAGTACATATTAAATAAGACCTAATATTTAATATTAGGACCCAATATTTAATATTGAGACCCAAGCAATTTTCTCTGCCAAATGGCAGAGACAATTGCTTGGGTCTTTTAATCTGCCTAAGCCCTGAGTGAAATAATGTTGTCAACAAGATAAAGGTATTTCTGTTTAGTCCGGAGGAAGCAGACATTCATAGAGTCATATGTCATTAGGAGGTTATGATAATTCAATGGGGAATTCAGTCTGGTTTTTTTGGGATAGTTATTATGAGAATTTGATATGGGCGTCGTATGAAAGGGGGTAATAGTTTATAATTTGAATTGAAACAGTATCAGTAAGAAACGAGTTTATACAATCAAATGAAATGTAGTGGTCGTTGTTGTTGTTGTTGTTGTTGTTGTTGTTGTTGTTGTTGATGTTGTTGTAGTATTGAATGCCTAATTATCATGATTTAATTAAGTCATTATCGCTCAACTACCAACACAATTACACAACACATACATGCACACAGAAAATCCCAACAGAAGGTGTTCATGATCATACATTTAGAATCAACTGTTGGGATAATAGGTCTAATCAATTGGGACCGCACTGGCTTGACTCTCTTAACTTGCTAGCCTGTTTGGAAAATGTAAATACATACAAACACTGAGACACTGTAGCTTGGAATAGAGTCATTGGAAACTAAAGATGGATTCATTATTCGGGTTTCTTATCTTATACAACAAAAAATCATTGTTGTAACATAAAAAAAAAAGGTTATGATATTATGACACGACGGCTATCAAATATTTAGGGGAGATCCCACTTCTGCATTCATTTCTCAATCAGTTATACCTTGGTGAAATGTAACACAAATAAATATTCCGTCCACTATGTCGAGTTAAATCAAAATAGATAACAAATGTGTATACTTACAGAAGATCTATGTCCATGCATGTGTTGGTGTCCAGCGCTCTACTGACATCATGCGCTACCTGTACATCTAATGAGGTTTAGGATAAACCCCTCGGTCACCTCATGTGGGAGGAGCCACCGGACCAATCCAAGAGCCACCTGGGATCGCTGCCAACGTCATTGTTTGGCGTGAGAGACATTTATTTGTATTTCCTGGCCCCTACTGCAGCATGCTACATGTGTCCATGGACACTAAAAGTAGGCTACCCTTTGGTCAAATCAGTGACACGTTGTTGTGATCGGCCATGCTTTTGTCATGTCGTTAAGCTGTGGCTCCCGCGAGGTCAGAGGATTTGGATGGATTTAGGCTGTGTTGATTCAGCCACGCACAGAAGATACGAAATGCAGTTAAAGCGGTGGTCATGTGATGTCCCAGACCCCAAAGTTTTTATAAGAGAAGAAAACTGACATAATGTATGTTTATTGGTCACGCCGACTGGAGATATCATTCCATGAATAACAGAAATAGATTTATTAATTACTGATTTATCAAATGATTTGTCATTTTTATTTCTCAATAAATTATGTGATAACACAATATCATTAAAATCATTAAATTAGCCTGTTAAATCATACAATTACCCTATATTTGTATATACATTAAATGCATGGTGGTAAACAATTGAACCATAATTTTCCTCAGCTTTTATTTTGGTAACAACTATTATTTACCACTACATGGCGTCCTAATTCGTTGTTGAATTATACGGCAGAGAAATACTTAGCATGCTTAGTAACTTGGCTTGGGAGCAATAATGACGTCTCCCTGCGGCAAGCACGTCGTTGAATGCAAAACTATCGTAGTGATAGCATCTCTCACTGTCTCCCTATTTCTCTCTGTCTGCCTGTATGTCTGTCTGTCTGTCTGTCTGTCCGTCTGTCCGTCTGTCTGTCTCTCTGTCTCTCTGTCTCTCTCTTCTCTCCCTCTCTCACCCTCCCTCTCTCTCTCTCCCTGTCTCGCTGTGTGTCTGTCTCTATCTCTCTCCCTGTCTTTCCTTCACGCCTTAAATCCTCTCTTGCACGCACACACACACATCCACACACACACACACACACACACACACACACACACACACACACACACACACACACACACACACACACACACACACATGCTCTGTATAGTAGACACCCTGCCCTACATCACCCTGCTTGCAAAAATAGAGCACAAATATTTGACTACCAATCTCGACCCATGGTCTCAAGGACATTTGTCTGTTTAGTATTTCTGCAAATAATCACTCTTCACCTTCCATCCGCAATCATTGCGTTCGTTAAGTTCATTCGAAAATGGTTTTAAATGCTTTTCCTAACATGGGATGAGCTGGTCGGCTTTTGATCGAAGGCAGCAACCCTTAAATCCAATGCTGGATGTTTGAATGCCACACCCTCTTGGCTTTACACTGGGCCTGTGACACAACGGCCCAGCATTCTGAAGTCACTGACTGACCACAGCTCACTGTTGCGCTCGCATCATGGTTCATGTTACATGTGATTCGGGAGAGAGATATAGAGAATGAGGGAGAGAGATAGAGAGATATAGAGAGGGAGGGAGAGAGAATGAGCTCTGTCTGAACTATGTTGGAAATGAGCCATGGCGGTTAACAATATAGAAAGGTCTTTATTTGGTTTGAGATGTTGGATACAAACATACGATTTAATGGAAAAATATAGGAACATAATAGATCAACGGTTAGATTAAAGGTGTAGTGTGTACAATTTAGTGGCATCTAGAGATGAGGTTACAGCTTGTGAATATTACATGACATTTCCGTTCCACTAGATGCCGCTGAATTCTACACACTACACCTTTAATTGGAATTTTATTGGAATAGTTGGAATTTACATTTATTGATATATTCTTACATTAACCCACAATGGTATTATATTTAATATAATTACATATTATATAGTTACCAAGTTTTGCATTACAATTGACTAACCAGGAGGTGCCACTTGACTACTTTAAAACAAAACTGCTTGCAGTCCTTTTACTAGCCCATACATTTTGTGTTTTTTTGTACAAAGTATTATCTATGCAAAGTATTTTTTTTCCTCATAAAACATTTAGTGTATACATGTCAAGTTGCCTTCTATGGAGCAAAAAGCAGCACAGGAAAATCTGTATGACTCCTGGAAACATTTAAAGATATTAATAGAAACATTGAGTAGCTGATCCCTTTATACACCGTCTTATTAACTGAAAACGACATAACACATTACTGTGATTTAAATAAAGACCTAATTCTGTCAACAACGCGAGGGTGTGTATTGTTAGCTGTTCTTATAAAAAGCCGTTTTAAGCTCAATCGAACACCCAAAACAAACTTGGCTGATGGCGCCATCTCTGGTACTGAAAGATATTATTTATTGCAACAGTACGAGCGGTGACGGACCAACCGACACGCAAATAATACTCCAAATGAGCGTCAGGAGAGAGGGCGGGACTCCACGGGCCATGGGTTTAGCAGCGAGAGAGGGAGTTACTTTCGATAGAGTGATATCCGTTGCCGTGACTTGTTTCAGATATTGCTTCGTCATAATTTTGTCAAAAACTACTTTGGGCCTCCTTGTCAATGTAATTATTCTTGTGGGATAGGGATAGGACGTATGAGACCGGAAATGACATTGTGGTGGACCGGGATAGCACCAGAGAGAGACACCAGCGAGAGAGACCGGAAATTACATTGTGGTGGACCGGGATAACACCACAATTATGGTCCTATCAGTTTAGTCGCACTAGGACCCAGAGGCTGGATACGAGAGCGGCTAGGCTGTGAACTACGAAAGCACGTCAAGTTGAAGGCACACCTGTGTAAACCAGAACAACAGAGCAGTGCAAAAGCGGGGCATTACTTTGAAGGGATTTTATCATGAGCTGCTGTGGTCACCAGGATCGATTGCCAGGGCGTTGTGGTGGATATTAACGTTACCGAACTCTCTGCAACAACAACTGCAACAACAACTGCAACAACAACGTAGGACATAATATGTGGATCATTTATGGACGTGGGCTTACTTAAGTTTACCTAAAGTGAATCAATGTAACGTTATCGCTGTAATAACAATGAATACGACACAGTAAACGGGTTTTAAATTAATGAAGAACGGTGTTACTACGATGAATGACGTACGAACAGCGATAGCATATACCGGGTAAACAATCAAAACATGAGCCAAAGTGCTTGTTTACGAGATGTAACGTGATACAAGGAAGACGAAGATCCTATCAGGAATCTTTCACTCAAACCGGTGCATTTCGGCGGTCAGAAGAAGTTCCCAATATGCGATAAGTGCGTCGTATAACCTTATCACCCCATCCCACCAGCCATGGAGGACCACGACCCAATCGAAAGGGAGACGCCAGACGTGGCCGAACAATCCGAGCACGATGGTGCGTCAATGGAAAACGGAGTCATGCTGGTGGTCAATCACAGTCGCATCAAGCCCCCGTTCAGCGTGGTGCTGGCCACATTGCTGTACTGTGCCGAGTTCATCACTGCCTCGGTGATGTGTAGCATGTACCACAAGACCGAGGACACCGTCTGGCTGGGCTTCACGATCTCGTTCGTGTTAATGCCCGCTGTCCTGATTCAGATGGCGCTGACGTTCTTCCATCGAGACCTGGGAAGAGACCGTCCATTGGTGCTCTTCTTGCATCTCCTCCTCCTGGGGCCTGTGGTTAGGTATGTTTAGCCACGAAGGCGTATGTCCCCACCACGGCCACCAGTACTTTCCACTGGGCATGAACCCAGTCCATTGCAATGCAGTGCACCTTATTGACCTTGTTAAAACCATACAACCCATATATAACCTACCCACTTAGATAGGGTAAATCAGATAGGTAAATACCAAAATTTAAATCTAAATGTATTATTATATTCATTCAACTATAGTAACTGAAATGGGAGTAGCCTATGCAAAGTGCTCCCAGTCCATAACCTGTTGGATAAATATTGAGTCACCACTCCCATGTAGCAATTGGTGGAGAGACTAATCCTGGCCCTTTGTGCTGATCTTTGATTTGGCAGGCTTTTTAACCGACATAGACTTCACTGTTCAAGGAAGTACAGGGTGTGGCCTTCATTTTTTATTCAATGTAAACAATTATGATGGGTTGTTCTGCTGTTTCTAACTAAGAAGATTCAGTTAGAGTTAAACCTTTTTGATATATTTGTTCATAGTCAAATAAAGACACACACAAACACACACACACACTTTGTGATGGTACTATCGCATAGATAGTACTACATGATTCAGGCCATCCGAACATGTTTATTTGCATTCAGAGGGTCTCCGAAGCTCCACAGTGGTAGGCCTGTCGGGAGCGAGGCCAGGGTCGTTTATAGCTCTGCTTCTATAATTACACAGTAGCTAGATGTTGAGGTCAACCCCCCAGACAGGAAGCCTGTCACACAATGTTAATCGAACCGGGTGGTGACGTAGTTCGATGACCTGTTCAGTTTTACAGATGTATGATTGGTTTTAGGATATACTGTGCAAGCCTCCATTTTAAAATACTTTTGATTGAGATGACTCAAGAGCTGAGCAGAGACAATAATAACATCAAATCTAAGAGGCCGGAGCTGACCTACAAGATAATGCACTTTATTTAATTTTTCTACTGGTAGCTTTCCTGTTGATCATGGGTATGAGGTCATTGCCGGTAATATACTCTGGCTAGTGTCTAGTAGATGATCCAATTTGGCCACAGGATATGTTATCAATGGCTGATTGCTTCACAGGCGGATGTCTCCTGAGCAAAGCAAATGGCATTGCTTTTTTTAGCCCTAGTATTTTTCTGTATTTTTCTTTGTTCACAAATGTCTCAGTACTCCTTGGTTCATTTACTGAGCTAGCTTTTTCTTTGCTTCCCTTACGATCCCCCTTGTACTGGCATGGAAGTGTTGATTTGTTTACGATTTGTTTGTTGATTCTCTGCAATGGAGAGCCCTGGGAGTTCATGGGGCAGAGCTAGGTGGTGTCTTCGGTCGAAACGGGTCCGGACTTGTTCTCTCAGGAGCAGGATACCGGATTGACAAGGCAGGGGGGGACACTAGCTACCAAATGGCACACCACATATTACTGCTCTAGTCTCAGCTTGCAGAGATGAAGTAGTATAATTAGACCTAACAATGGGTTTATCTCTTCCCTAAAAAAAGAAAAGTGCACTTTTACAAGTTTTAGTTGAAAGCCCCTCTACGGATTGAAGAGTTTGATGCAAGTCTATAGCAAACGGGTTATTCAATTCAAAGGAGGATATTCAAAATGATTAACATTTTACTACCCAGAGGATTATGCTTTATTACTGTATGCGGGATTGATAGTTGAGGGGCTAGGGTGTGTGACTCCCAGTCTAAAGGGCGTGTGCTTGAATCCCGATACCCTCAGCTTATTATACTACAGCATTACCTTAGTGGCTGCACCTTCTTTTTACTGTTTGCACTGTATCTGTTGCTTGATGTTTGCTCACTGTCTTATTTGTTTGACTGTCTGCCCCTCGGCTTCGACACATTCCTATGCATCTGCTCGTATAAGCAATAATGGTCCTCTAATCGCAGGCATCCTCGATCGAACGCCCTCACCCAGTCCCATGCAAGTCGCTTGGGTGTAATAATGGCTTGTTGTCGAAATGGTAAATAGTCGTAAAGAACGTTTGCTACTGTGCCAGTTGTACGAGATAATTTTGCACCATGTGTACTGCGTGATAGCATCTGTGTTTTCTGAATTCAGTGCAGACACATACTGAGATTCTGCTATGACAACCTCTTGTCGGTCTCATTTTAGAGTGCACTGAATGCTTTCCCATATTGATCTGTTCGCCTGGCCTCCGATTTTATTTTTATTTTTTTTCTTCAGAGGGTAATTTCACCTCATAAGCACTCACGCACGATCAGGAATCCACGTTGGGTACACTCAGCGTAGCTAGATCCTCATTCTTGATCAGTTTCCATGAAGGATAATGGGCAGTGAATCAGTCTTATGCTCATCCTCCCTTATATAACTGTGCAGTACAGTACAACACTATAACTACCCCAAGCACGGGATACTTATCACTCTGACTATGTTGCATCAACATATTTATGAAGCTTGCAGACTATTCTATTATGCCTCCAAACTTGGTAGATAAAACAGTGTCTTGTTTCCTCGGAACGGTGTGTTTGTGGAGGTGTTTTTGTGATTCAGCGTATGCTCTCCAGGTTTCCAGCACAGGGAAAGGGTCCACCAAGCGACAGCTGAAATAACACAGACTGAAAATGGCTGACGGCTGAGTCTGAACTTTGAATGTCAGCAGTATGGCGGCTGAGCTGTTGGCAACTGCGATAGCATGAGGGACCCACTATGTCCAAACTT
This sequence comes from Gadus macrocephalus, assembly GCF_031168955.1. Taxonomy (NCBI): domain Eukaryota; kingdom Metazoa; phylum Chordata; class Actinopteri; order Gadiformes; family Gadidae; genus Gadus; species Gadus macrocephalus. The sequence continues at coordinate 17,308,477 of NC_082391.1, read as the reverse complement.
GGATCCGCAGCTTGTTTGGAGAGACAGACAACATTCCAGAACTGTTCTGTTACTTCTAGTGTTGGGTTGGGGAATCCACACGGGCTGTGCACGGTTACAAAGAACAGCTGCTCTAAAGAAACCTGCACTAAATAAATGAGTTCTCACTGAATCACATCAAAGCCAGAACCATTGGATGGCTTAAAAATGCGATAACGCTATTATTATTTCTAAACCATGAGCTTTTTAGATATGTCAGATGGTGGCATGATAACGAAAACAAGACATGCAGAAGTTAGGGGAGAAAGGGAGGAGACAATTTATGATGACTTGATACTTTTTACTAGTATGATGATACTTTTGATGACCACAGCAATGTTCTCTTTGACGGTAAACAGTCATTACATTCACCTTGTGACTGAAAATGTAGCCACGTCTTGCCTTATTTAGACCCAACGCTGTTCATTCTGTTGAACGTTCGGTTCATTGCCGTTTACTGCCCTCTAGTGGATTTTCACACTCATTCCGTTATTTAGTCCAGGGTTCCTCAACCTTTAGGCCCAGTATATTATATAGTATATATGTTGGAAATATTTTCAGGGTCTGGTATTTGGGGGGCGGGGGGATAAAAACCATACAAACCATTATATGCCTGGGTCATCATATCGAATGAACACAGATACTGAAGACCATTTCTCAAGAGTTTTATAAACAGCCAGTAACAGTCTGTGATACACAGTCCTAACAACATAACTCTGATATACTTTGTAAACCTCAAGCCAATACAAACTTAAAAATGAGCTTGTCCATCATCTGTTAACAGTACAACCATAAAACAATATGTTGGTGTTGTTCCTTGCCATTGAATCATGTATAGAAGTGTAGAACTGGAGAGCCTCTTTGTACACAATCCCCTGCAGACACAGATGCAGAAGAGTTTCCTGAAATACGTGTGTTGTGCACATACTTGGGTTGTGCACAAACTAGAATAACTTGTTTTTCAAGAAATCACACAATTAGTTAAAGTACTAAAATATGCTAATGTTGCCCGACATATTTAGCAATAACAGCATTGCAGCTTGTAGAAATTCCGACAGGCCACTTTCATTTGTTTTGGGACAAACCCCTATTTGGATTACTATGCGTTATTTACCGCCGGTGAATATTCAGTTTGAAACATGAGTCACTTTAAGCCAAACCGATCTTGGTCACTATGACAACATGTCTCCTCACCACCAAATACTTTTTATTCTTTATACCAAAGTATATTAAAATATCAAGAACATCTACATGAGTATACTGGCTAATGGAGAACTTTAACTCAAGTACTAGTTCCTGTATTAAAAACCAAAATCAAGAAGGCAACTATATTTTGTGATATGGAAAATGACAAATCAACCTGCCAAAGAATTGTTTTTTAAAGCCACACTGCTAATTTGTATAAGGCATAGCAATGGGCAGAGATGCTAATCACATGTGGTCAGGGTTGAAGTGGGCTGCTCTCGCAGCACACCATTGTTTCCAAGGTGTTTGATCCTAACCTCTTTAGGTTTCCCCTCTCCGGGAAATGCAAGCTAAACAAGTAGCCATACTATGGGGTTACTTGTCCAAACAGACGGATGGATCGATTTTGCCAACTGTAATGTTACACATGAATCAGGTCATCAGTTTGGTCATCATTTCATCCAGTCACTAAACATTCTCCTTATATGACTTACAACACACGTAAGTTATCTGCACACTTTTCAGCTTGAGCTGAAATATGAGGAGTGATAGTGTGCTACTGCCCCCCTCTGGGTCAAAATATATACCCTGCCCAAGCATCTCTAAGCCCTGCTCTCTTCTCCATGTCGATCCCCAGGTGCCTGGAAGCGCTGGTGGTCTACTACAAGGCCGGGAAGAAAGAGGAGCCCTACGTCACCATCTCCAGGAAGATCGGGCTGAAGCGGGGCCATGACATGCCCATGGAGTGGGAGATCGGACACTCGGAGCGCAAGCTGGCCGCTCACCGCAACGCCTTCAAGCGCACGGCGCTGATCCAGGCCTTCCTGGGCTCCACCCCCCAGCTCACGCTGCAGCTGTACGCCACCATCCAGGAGAAGTACTTCCTCCCCACACGGGGTAAGAACACCCCCCCTCCTCCCCCCCCGATAAGAAGCCGCCTTGAGTTTTAATCAGCTTGACTCTCGTGTAATCGTAGCTGATAGGAAGCAATGACATATTTAAAATGTCATATTTGTATACATGGTGCCCTATAAGGCATCCCCTTGGTTGTAATTATTTAGCAGTATCCATGCCTAACCTAAGAAACAAGACTACCCACAGCTGAATCTGTGGGTAAATCGACTCAATGACCTACTCGTACTTATTTTAAATTCACACGTAATACTCCTAACTAATTCACAACCAGGCTCCAGTTTCTGTTTAAACAACATTCCAAGGAACTACAAAAGTCAAGTCATATGTCTTTTTTTTTGACAGCACATCAAGTTCCTCAGAATGGTTGTAAAAGTTCCCTGAGTGTAACGGTGACTCATAATTGCTGTAACAACGGGGCACTTGCCAATCAATCCATTAGAAATGACGATAACCTTGTCGATGGTGTATTCCGTACATACCACTGGGTGTCAGCAGTTTTCTGCGTTACAACCCAAGAGAGGGCTGAAAACGACTCGAAACCGCTTGGTCGTCCTTTTTAGTCCATAGTGGGCTTGATTCTCAGAGGGTACAGTGTCTTCTCTAAGGATCCCTGTGTGTGTGTGTGTGTGTGTGTGTGTGTGCGTGTGTGTGTGTGTGTCTCTGTCTGTGCGTGTGCTCTGGTTCCTCCAGTCGCCCTGATGGTCATCACCCTGGTGTCCATCACGTATGGCGCCCTGGTGTGCAGCGTGCTCGCCATCCAGATCCGCTACGACAACTACAAGGTGCGGCTGCGCCCGGGCGCCTACGTCTGCATGATCGTCTGGCGGGGCCTGGAGATCGCCACGCGCATCACGTCCCTGGTGCTGTTCAGCACGGCGCTCGTCCACTGGATGATCCCCGTGGGGCTGGTCAACCTGCTCTTCTTCTTCTTCCTGCCGTGGGCCGAGTTCTGGGCGCGCAGGGGCACGCTGCCCGAGAACGTGGAGAAGAACTTCTCCAAGCTGGGCACCACGGTGGTGCTGTGCATGTTCACGCTGCTCTACGCCTGCATCAACGTCTTCTGCTGGTCGGCCGTGCAGCTGGACCTGAGCCACCGGGAGCTGATCGAGAAGAAGCAGCGTTGGGACCGCCTCGCCGTCTACTACACGGCCCGCTTCGCCGAGAACTGCCTGCTCATCGGCCTGTGGTACGTCCACAAGTCGGACTTCTACGAGTACGTGTGCGCGCCCATGCTGGTGGTGCAGCTGGTGGTGTGCTACGGCATGGCCGTGCTCTTCATGCTGCTCTTCTACCAGTACTTCCACCCGTGCAAGCGGCTCTTCAAGCACAACGTCCACGACTGCCTGCGCTGCGTGTGCTTCAAGGGCCGGGGGCGAGGGCGGAGGTCCGGCGAGCCGCGCAACTCCTACTCCACCAACGCCACCATGGTGCTGGTGGCGGACGAGCTGCCGCCGGGCATCGCCAGCCGACCGGACGACGGGGAGACGGACATCTTGGACACCATGGAGGCGGCCTGATGAGGACGCGGGCCGGGGTTCAGGGAGGAGGTATCTGACACGAAAGGACCTTTTATAAACCGTGAAAGGACCCATAGACGGTGGGACGACGCCTTGGAGTGAATGCACATCGGGGGGACATGCTGTTAGTTACTTTGCACGATGGAAGTCGATGCAGCTACACCGACCTGTTTTCAAACGGAGTGGAGCACGCTGATTTTACTGATGGTGGGTGGTTGGAACGAGGAAGGGGTTGTTCACCGTGGACTTTAGGCCTCGAGTCGTGTTGGTCAAACGACTCAGACTATGTTCTCCGGTTTCGCAAGCTAGGGTGCCGTCGGACGAAACGCAGAGCTCACCACTCATTTACCGAAGCAGTCAAGATCGCCGTGGCACCGGGAGTGCAAGGCGCTCGAAAGAATGTCATGTGTTGAGTGTTGGGTCGGCGGAGCACAAAGATTACTTTGAGGGCATTTGCTGCAACAGGCCAGGAAGAGGGAACCAGGTGTGTTGGCTTAGGTCCAAGTGGCTCAAGCCTTTAGGGTGGGGGGGAGGGGGTGTTACCATTATTTTATTGTATTATTTTTTTTTTATAAAAGATTCTTTACCGCACATTTGCGTTGCGTCCATCACTGAATATGAAGCTGCACCATCAAACCCCCTGATTAAAAAGAAAGGAGACAAGAAAAAGCTCAACCTAAAGTTTACGTACCGATGCTACTAACTCCTATTTATGAAAAGCAAGGCTTTTTTTAACTTAGGTTTGCCTGATCAGTTTTGCCTTTGCACATGGGTCAATCTCTAAAGTGTTGCCGTGCTACCTATAAAAGATTTTAACCGAATGAAATATAGAAGACGTGTAGATGAACACTGCTATTACAAATTGTTGTTATGGAGTAAAGCTATCTTATGTGTATTGGTACGTAGGTAATGCTGTTATTTTTCATGTCTTGATCGTAAGCATCAGTGCCTTGACCTCTGCTATGTGTAGTCTACTTGAATCTCCAATTAAATAAACTCTGTCTTAACACACACCTCTGGCTCCCATCACAGGATGTTTTTGTGTTGAAGTGCCTCAAAACATCAAAACATCATGCTTCATTTGAAAACCTCAAAACTTCCTGATTCCAAACATCATGCTTTATTTGAAACATTCAGAACATCTGAAAATCAAGGCGTCTGAATTTGAAACATCATTTGGAAATATTGAACATCATTCTGACTTGAAAACAAATTGCACTTTTGCAATCACCATGCGCACCAGAATCCGCCCACACACACACACACACACACACACACACACACACACACACACACACACACACACACACACACACACACACACACACACACACACACACACACACACACACACACACACACACACACACACACACACACAGGGGGGCCTGATGAGCACCAAATTAAGGAATTCCCTAGACATCAGAATTGTATACAAGAAGTGGCTATCACCTTGAAACTCAATTCTTTGCAAACGCTAGTGTTGAACAATAGTGTCTCATTTCAAATACTTGGGGCTGGCACTGAGACTACAAGTTATGTTGCAGAGGAAAAGTAGCATGGTCTACACGTCAAATACATTTAATTATCTACTTTTAATCAGTTTATATGAATTAAAATGTATCTTTAAAGTACAAATCGTATTTAACGTACAAACTATATCTTTGTTTTCCTCATTTAACCCATAGAAACGCACAAACTTCTGTAGACTTTTTGTATTGCGCTTTTTATTTTATATAATTCATTGCATTTTCTTTCATGGTTAACCATCTGAAGTTCTGTTTATTGATTTGATAGGATTGCACAGAAAACAAATCATTATGCATCGTGTTGAAAAAGAGATGAACAACATTACGTTTGGAGCACTTCTCCTACATTGAGGTGATGTGGATCAAGTAGCCTACTTAGTTTATTGACACTTCTCTAGTGTACAATGTCTCAAATAAAGACCAGAGGATACAACGGTTGAAACCCTTATCTTTCTTTTTAATCCCTAACATCCTACTGATATTAGCACGAAACACTATACAACCCGAACAAAACAACACAGAATCCACTGCTAAAACTCCACAGTAAAATTGATAAAATAACGATTCATTAGCTGATGTGGCTCCAAACAGCAATATTAGTCATAACGATAAACCTAAAAATTGTAATGGGCCTACTCGCAATCTAAGAAAACCGATAGGAGATGATGTAATCACTTGCCATATAAACCAACACAGAAGTTAGTTTACTTCACGAACTGCGAACATAAGCATGCAATTCCCTTTAGTTCTCTTGTTCAAATATATCCAATCCCAGGAGCCTACCAGTAACAACCTGTACGACAATCTGGCGTCTGCCTCAGGATCTATCGAATCTGCTTCAGAGCTTTGAACTTGAAGGTTGAGTCTTCCTGGCAGGCAGGCAAAGTTAACAAGCACTCACAATCTCTTTCAAACAAAGTCCACCGAGGTATAAGCAACATAACACACTGTTATGTTTCTCCACTGTTGTTTGTCTTCCCTGGTATCCCATTCAAGGGACCTACAACGATGACATGGTGACCTTCAGGTCATGTTTCATGTCATATCAATGTGTGCCTTTACTTCATCTTTTTAGCAGTGCTGCTTAAGCATATTTCAAATACTTTGAATTTGATAGTTGATCATATTTACAGACACAAAATGTGTGTATCTCTTTTGTTCATTTGAATGGAAAAAGGGTGGGGTATGCCCACCGCCTGCCCTTTATTCAGAAACATGACCGTACAGTTCTCTTTGGCTTCCCAGATGTCCAGCATTTCAACCAAAAGATTGCCTATTGGTCTGGCCAATTTTGCAATCTGTGTTCCGGTTGGACCACTGCCCAATGGTGAGGTCATCGTACAGTCCACCCTATGACGTTGCTGTAATAAACCAAGGCGTTCCTGGAACAGTGCAGCCGATGGGAGGGTTCCCCCTCGTGGTTTACAGGCCAGGTCCTCAAACCGCTCCCTGCGGAGAGGCTGAGCATCGGCCCAGCTCAGCTACTGGTCCATGCAGTGGTGGACTTTGGAGATTAACAACTCACACACGCACACGCTCGCACACACACACACACACACACACACACACACACACACACACACACACACACACACACACACACACACACACACACACACACACACACACACACACACACACACACACACACACACACACACACACACACACACACACACACACACACACACACATCTACCCTGGTAGACAATAACAGTAATCTGTACATGGAACTCGACATATCCACTTATTGAGTTGTCATCACGTCGACCATACTGACCAACATTGCCACTCTTGCAAGCATTTTACTATGTTGAAAGACAGAAACATGTTAGGGATCTTTAGCTTAATTTAAAAAAACAAATAGTTTACCAACACTTTATTACTCTGACCGCACAAGGACCATCTTTATGATATGGCCTCCGTGAAAGAGGCTGCTCTACTATAAATGTAGCTACAAGTCAAGCCACTAGAGGCTGCTAATGTTAAAACCTACAAAGATACCTCGGTTGCAGATGTGTTGTAAGCAATCAATTTGTGAATGTGAGGATTGGTTGTAAAGGCATTGGGCCGCAAATACAATGGATTCCTAGGACAGATTACATTTTCAAACTTCAAACGCATCAAGAAAGTTTCACCAACAGCATGGTGAAGAACAAACCCTAACACTAGAGAGCAGGTCTTTTCTTTTTTAAATTGACTTTACGACTTCAATGCGTTTTTTATAAGTCAGATGTATTATGTTCTTAAAAATGTCAAGGTTCATATGTGTGTATTCAATTCAAAGTGTTTATTGTCATATGCATAAATGAGACGTTCTCAGTTGTGCAATGAAATTCTTCCTTTGTTTCGACAGACTGAATGCCAAGATTTTTTTACAAGATAGATAGAACAAATAATCCATTTAAGTTAAAATAAATAAATAAATAAATAAGTGTATGTTTCTGTCTGTCTGTATATGTGTCTGTGTGTGTATGGGTCTGTCTGCCTGTCTTTCTGTGTGTTTGTGGGAACACGTTTATTTCCTTTTAGGCTATCTAGAGCAGTAGGCGCACGGTAAAGGTAGTTTCCTCATTCCTCTCGATCAACCCCAGTCCAGGAATAATGGAGTGTTGAAATTCTCTTCTCTGTGACGTGACTCATGGAACGGGTCTATGTTATGTGCGCTTCCTTTTGTCCGGCCCAACGTGGTGAGTAGGAGGAGTTCAGGCAGGTGTTTATAATAACTTGAGGTCGGTTTAAGATGTGATCATTGAAGCGTTGGCACAGATTCAGCAATATGGGGAATATGATCATCAACCATGGACTTACATCCTTCATACTGGTAAAAACGTTATTTCACGTTACTGTTTTAGAGTAGGCTACTTATTTACCCAACAACGCTTGTGCTGTTTAGTCCGACATGTCTTCCATCAGAAATATGAAAAAAATTAATCCTGGTTTATTTTTTTGGGATACAGGTTGTTTGGATGAGCATCAACATTTTCCTCTTCGTCTGGTATTACTTTTACTACGATTTGGGAGATCAATTTTACTACACGCGACACCTCCTCGGCGTGAGTAGCCTACACGTTGAAATCGGTTGTGTGAAAGTGGTAGTAAAGAGTTAGTGTGCCTGCAGGCTCATCATATCACAGGCGCAGTGTTAATGTTGTTCTTTCGCTCTTCAGTCCGCCCTGGCCTGGGCCAGAGCCCCTGCTGCCGTGCTCAACTTCAACTGTCTGCTCATTCTACTGCCGGTGTGTCGCAACCTGCTGTCCCTGATTCGGGGCTCCTTTATGGTAATAGCAAATTTAACAACAATGATGATGATGACGATGATGATGACGAAAATAATATGGTTGCATGGTATCGAACTTATAACTGTTTATGCCTTAACCTGCCATTGGGCCCTGGGGCTGAGGTTTCGTAGGCCCCCTGAGAGGGGATCTTACAATGAAGATGTGTAACATATATATATAGTGGAATAATCCAAATATTCTTTTTCCACTAGTGCTGTGGACGAACAATGAGGAAACAGCTTGACAAAAACATAAGCTTCCATAAATTGGTCGCCTATATGATTGGCCTGATGACAGGTAAATGCAAATATTTGACAGATTTGAAGATTTGTAAACCATGGGAAAACATCCTTTAAATCCGAGAACATGGTCTCTCAGGGTTTGGGTTAAACGTTCCCTTTGAGAGATCTACTGTTAAGGCGTTGGGGTGTTGTTTGTGACCACCAGCCGTCCACACCATCGCCCACCTCCTGAACGTGGAGTGGTACAACAACAGCAGGCGCAGAATGTACGACCCACTCAGCACAGCGCTGTCTGATCTGCCGGACGGTTACAACACCACCTACCTGAACCCCATCCGCAACATTGACGTGGTGAGTTAACCAAACAGTTCCACACACACACACACACGCACGCACGCACGCACGCACGCACGCGCGCGCGCAGCCGTGGGAAATGTTACAGTAGCTTTTTGGTTTCTGTGGCTTTACACATACACACACACACATACAGAGAAAATGTTACAGTAGCTTTTATTTTTCAGTGGCTTTACAACACACACACACACACACACACACTCTCTTAGCTGTCCGATGATGACGCTTGCTCTGACACTTGCCACTGGTGCCACTTCTCATGGGCGTAGAGTCCGATCCTTGAGCCACACATTCGTCCGCAGATGAAGCAAGGGAAACCAGATGTCAGGAAGTTACCAGCCGCCCGCTGGTGTCTCTGGATGCGCCTCTCGGAACGTCGATCCTGGTTAGTTTTGGTGAATTAGGGTTTGGTGAATTGCAAACTGCAGTAGCACAAGTTACCTGCCAGGCAAGTCTGTTGAGTCTGTTGAGTTTCGAGCTGTGTGAGGGGGATGTTCGCTTGCTTTAGGAGGTCCCTGGTGCAGTCCTTGTTGCTGAGGATGTCTGTATGGGGGATTTCCCAGGACAGACCGAGTATCGTCTGTAGGCAGCGGATACGGAAGGCCTCTAGGTTGCTGATGTGCTGGCGATATGGGGTCCATGACTCTGCCCCATAAAGCAAAGTGGAGAGACATAGCGCGTTGTAAACAGCGACCTTGGTACTGACCTTCAGGTTACGGTTTTCAAAAACCCTGCTGTGCAGGCGTCCAAATGATGATGAGGCTGTATTGATCCGGGTGTGTATTTCTGTGTCAAGGGAGCAGCATGAGGCCAAAGTGGAGCCCAGGTAAGTGAAGTGATCCACTGTTTTAAGTGGAACACCGTGTATGTGGAAACTGGGGGGGGGGGGGGGGTGGGGGCGGGGGTGTTGAGATGGGACATGACCTCGGTTTTTTTAATGTTGACCTGCAGGCCAAAGGATTGGTACAGACTGGATATTGTGTTGCATGGAGTCCGGGCTGTGAGCTAAGATGGCACAGTCATCAGCATACTGAAGCTCACAGATTTGGCGGGTCTTTGTCTTTGTGTGGGCATGGAGCCGACGGATGTTGAAGAGGCCATCAAGGCGGCATTCCACATGGACACCGTCTTCATGTCCCATGACACTGTGAAAGAGGCCGGTGATGGCAGAGAGGAGGATGTTAAAGAGCACCGGAGCCAAGACACAGCCCTGCTTCACCCCAACGTTTACCTTGAAAAACTCTGACTGGAGTTCTCTTGTGAGCACTCTGGCTTGCATCCCGTCATGCAGCTGCTGTAGGATGCTATGAATCTTGGGTGGTACCCCGAGTTTGCAGAGGTATTTCCAGAGCAACTCACGGTTGACGGTGTCAAAAGCTTTGCTGAGGTCGATGAAGGCTATGTAAAGGTCGTTGTGATGCTCTCTACTCTTCTCCAGCAGCTGCCCCAAGACAAAAAACCATGTCTGTCGTGGAGCTGGTCTCACACACACACACACACACACACACACACACACACACACACACACACACACACACACACATACACATACACATACACATACATACATACATTTTTTTTTTTCTGTGGCTTTACAACACACATACACAAATAGCCATGGTAAATGTTACAGTAGCTTTTATTTTTCTGTGCCTTTACGCACACACACACACCCGCAGTACTTTAACGTTGATCCCTTGTGTGTTCTCCGTGGCTCTCTGGGCCTCAGAACGCGCAGCAGAACCCCACCTACTTCGCCTTGACCAGCCTGGCGGGAATTACCGGCGTCATCATCACGCTCTGCCTCATCCTCATCATCACCTCGTCCATGGAGGTCATCCGCCGGTCCTACTTCGAGGTCTTCTGGTACACACACCACCTCTTCGTCATCTTCTTTATCGGCCTGGTCATCCACGGAGCAGGGTAAGCAGGGTCCAAGGACCCGGAGTTTGAATCCGGGGTTTGTGATTGGCTTATCCCGGACCTAGCAATTCTAATGTGTTGAAGCAGAACTTCCTCGGGGGGAGACGGCATAGAGCCTGAGCCGGAAACCAAATATGGGCTTGTTTCCTGCTTCGTTACCAAGATATGATACGGATAAAACAAATTGCCGTGAAGGGATGAAGCTTTCAATAAGTGGAAAGCTTCATCCCACAGTGTTGATTTGAAACCTTCACAGATTTTTTTATGTTTACCACTGCTGGCCAAGTTTATGCTTACTATCATAGCCAATCACTCGCTTAAAGATCCCCTTCCCAGCCCCATGAATGATCTAAGCAAATATGAAGCAAAGGAAAGTGAAATGCCTCGTTTTCCCAGATTTGAACTAGTTTGCCATCAGACTTTTGATATTAATCTACTTGATTGGTCATCTCTCTCCCTCTCCTGCCTATCCCAGACGCATCGTGAGGAGTCAGCAGAATTTGGTACACCACAACTACACGCTCTGTAAGGACCGCATTGAGAGCTGGGGGAAGGTCGCTGAGTGTCCTTACCCTCAGTTCGCTGGAGGTGAACCTATGGTGAGCCCGATTCACCCTCCTCCTTCAGTTTAGTCGTGTGAAACCGTCGTTCACAATGTTTCGCTTACTTTGATTGACCGTGACTTCCCCTGTGACTTTCAGACATGGAAGTGGGTGATCGGTCCGATGTTTCTGTATCTGTGCGAGCGCATTCTACGCTTCATCCGCTACACGCAGACGGTCAAATACAGGAAGGTAGGGGATGGCTGCCATGTTCTTATTACATCTTACCGGTTTTTATTTTCATAGTACTGCGCTTCAAAATTCGTGTTTCTAGTTCTGTGGCCGTCTTGTGTGTGTAATCCAAAATTGTTGAACATGTTTGATTTTTAAAGAAAACTCAACACGGATCTATGTTTGCGTTACGTGTTGTATTATGCCATTCACCTTCAGTCCTTCTTTGTCTTTCAAAATGTTTACATCCAGATTGTGATCAGACCGTCCAAGGTGCTAGAGCTGCAGTTGGTGAAAGCTGGTTTCAAGATGGAGGTGGGCCAATACGTCTTCCTCAACTGCCCCGCCATCTCCCATCTCGAGTGGCACCCGTTCACCATGACCTCTGCCCCCGAAGAGGACTTCTTCAGCGTCCACATTCGCTCGGTGGGTGACTGGACACAGAAGCTCATCAGTATGGTGGAAGCGCTGCCTGAGGGGACACAGGGACCCAGGTGAGTCCCTCCTTTAGTTTTGTCCTGTACGCATCATACTGATCTACTTGTGTCGAGCACAAAGCACTAAACAGGATGATCTAGCCGATCTATAGGTCTTTGTCTTTGTGAGAAACCCTGATGTTGCAAACACGGTTTCAAACTGTGTCACGAGCAAACGATCCACCTTTCTTCCTAAGAATGGCCGTTGACGGTCCCTTCGGCACAGCCAGCGAAGACGTGTTTGACTATGAGGTCAGCATGCTGGTCGGAGCAGGCATCGGGGTGACCCCCTTCGCGTCAATCCTCAAGTCCATCTGGTACAAATTCAAGGATTCCGACCCCAAGTTGCGCACTCGAAAGGTAACACGTTGGGCAAGGTCAGGTGAAACCGGTCCTCTGCTTTTGTGTTTCTAAAACGCTGCACTGATTGTTTTGAAAAACTTTTTGACCTGCAGCCCAGTCTTTGTATGCAGTTGTGCAAGCTACGCCCTGCTTCCTTGTTGCAGATCTACTTTTACTGGTTGTGCCGGGAAACCCATGCCTTCGAGTGGTTTGCAGATCTTCTACAGGTGCTAGAGAAGGAGATGGAAGAGAGAGGAATGGGGGATTTCCTCACCTACAAACTCTTCCTGACCGGATGGGATCAGAGCCATGTGCGTGGTCGATGCCTCATTCTCTCTTCAATAATTACGGGCTTTCCAAAGGCCATACAGAGCTGGAATGTTCATAGGTCCATGATTAACTCTCCCATCCATCCTTTCTCATAGACTGATCATGTGATGGTTCGTTTTGACGAGGACACAGACGTTGTGACTGGACTCAAGCAAAAAACTAATTACGGAAGACCCAACTGGGCGAAAGAGTTTGAGCAAGTTCGTAAAGAGAATCTGGCGTAAGTGGGAACAATTTTCCTTTCAGTGAAATAAATGAAATTTGTGAGTTTGCACAAGACCTTATCAAAGCTGGGCTGTAATAACTTGGGTGTTTTTCATTGTGTCCTTTCAGATCTACTGTGGGAACCTTCTTGTGTGGCCCAGCAGTCTTAGCCAAGGTGTTGGAGAAGAAATGTGCCAAATACTCAGACGTGGATCCTCGCAAGACTCGATTTTACTTCAACAAAGAGAATTTCTAGACGTGGGTTCCCCTTGGTGAGTGATGACCGTCAAGGCACCGAACGATGAAGGCCTGAATATCTATCAGACCTGAAGAACCATCCTCACATGCAACCATTTTGGATCCTGCCTCTATCCACGGACCTGAAATTATAGTAACCAAAACAAACTAGTTTCTATAACAAAAGCTTTGGGTTGGAAGTTCCTGGATGGCTCGGGGCAAGGGCCAGTTCCTTCCAGTTACATTGGTGTGAATCATGGCTGAGTCGAACTCCAGTCAAATGTAACTGTATGCATATCTTTCCTTCAATTCTCAACCGTTCAACTTTACACTTGGAAAGTGTATTGCTGGGGATGCAAGGAAGTGCAATGTCGAGTGTGAAGTTGTGTGGTTCTTGCCCCAGCCAGGCAATCGATTGTTCCAAAAATGCATGTTATGAATGGGCACTGCAGTAGTTAAGGAGAATATTGTAAGGGGAACTGGCTGTTACCAAATACATGATTGACCTTTATTACCTGATGAATTACCTTGACATGGATGTCTTAATGTACTGAATTTTTTTTTTCTTCTACTTGCCATTCTTAAACATAACCTCACTTATTTCATGAAATCTCTAATGAATCAGTGTGTCTTATACATAACATGCTTTAAAATGTACTGTACAACTGTAACAGCCTTGTGTTTAGAATGTTTTAATAAATATCTTTCATATTAATTTGACATTCCCCACCTTTCTCAAAGAAACAATGGCTTATTATATTTCTGCTCAATCACAGGGATTTCCTTGTGCGATAACGAAACCGGTCCAAAGTGCTTACGAGCTGTCACGCAGCAATGGCGTCATTGTCACGCACACACTGCCTGGAACCACCATCACACTTTGTGGTGAAAGTAATAAAACGGTAATTAAACAATCTATTTGATTCATACCAATACAAAAGACAGTTTAGGATCAAGTTTATTTTTCAGTTTTTATTGATGAACAGAAATTAAAACAAAGTGTATTTATCATTGAAGAGGAGAAAAATAGGACTTGAAAAGTGACCATGGCAGGATAGTGCCAACTGAGTTTTGTTCAGCCGTCCCACATGTCATAGTCCACAAACTGCCAAATCTCCGTCCTGGCTCCAAAAAATACCTATAAAATCAAAGGACCCAAACAAAAAAAACAACTATAAAATGCAGCCGATCTGGCGTAAGCAACCGTCTTCAGACCGGTTAAACATCACAATGACACAGGGACGACACCTTTAAGAAGCCTGAGAAATAAAAGAAAAAAATATGTAACGAGAGAAGTATGAGCAACACAGTGTTAAGGCTATATTAAAGACAGGCTGAGGCAGGGCATGAGATCAGAGAGAGTACCCATTGGTACACATGTGGAGGAGCAATGCCGGGTATCACTAAGGGAAATATGAGCTTGGTAAAGGTCCCAATATACTCACAGCACTTTGTCAGTGCGAACTTTGTTCGCACTGACAAAGTGCGAGGTTTGAGACCGAATCGAAAGGCAGGTTTGAGACCGAATCGAAGCCCTGCATCAGGATTCAACCAGCACAGTGTGCACTTGGCTACTCTGCCAAACATGCATTCCTTTACCTTAACTTGCTAATGATCAGCCCACAAAACAGTTCAACAGCCCAAACACTCCCGTCTCGCTTCAAGTACAACAGGCAGAGCCCCAACATGCAGTGTGCCGAGGCCTACCGTGTGCAGCGGAGGAGGTCAAGGGGCTCCAGCTGTCTTCTGGATCTGCTCTTTGAGGATGAGAATGCTCTGTCTCTGCTCCGGGGGCAGCATGGCGATCTGTTCAGGGGTGAGCTGGAGCACTTGCATGATCAAGGCGGCCTGCAGGAGGGAGAGGAGAAAAAAAAAAACAGCAGAACCACATGAGATCACAGTTGGTAACGGGACGTGACATAGGCCACGTGCAATTTTGTAATGAGCAAATTTAACCATTTGTTCATCAGCATTTCTATGAATCCAAAAATAGTAGAGTATTGACAGAACATTATTGTGACCATGTTTTGGTAGTCGAGTTAGTTCGGGGGAGAGAGCAGTGAGGCCCACCTTCTCCTGGTCTTGTGAGGAGACCTGGCTTTGGCTCGGGCTGAAGCCTCCTCCAGACTGTGGGACGCCAGGGCCCTTGAGCAAGGCAAGATAAAAACATGAGCATCAGCTAGCGGCATCTACCCTATGATTCTTCTCGACGTGGAGCCTAGATATGTGAAAGGCCCCATGTTGCTGCTGAATTGAAGTATTATTCTGCAATTAATGTTGGTGAAAATGGTTTTGAGGCCGAAATTTGTAGCCATCCTGTCGTCTTTGTTTCATAATACTGAAACTGTTGCAAAAGGGAAGGCTACTATATATTTTTTAGCTCCGAGCATAAATCATTGAGAGATGACAGACGGATCATCCGCAGATAACACAACAATTTGACAAGCATAACAATGGACACTAGTAGTTCCTTTACCGGTCTTGCAGGTGGCGGCACATTGGCAGCCATGTTGTGTTGTCCTTGCCCCTGCATTCCCCCTCCAGCGATGGGAACTCTCTGCCCCGCCGCCGGCCCGCGGGCGTCCATGGCTCTGGGGTCACGACCTGAAACGAGGACCCCGGTTATGGTGGGGCTCAGGACAGGACCCGGACGCTGAGGGCCCTTAACCAAGATGCCCGAGTAAAATGCCACCCCTTGTTGTGTCACACTTCGCTGCAGGGGAAATGACAGGCATGATTGAGTGTGCGGATTCCATGCTTAGGTTGGACAGACGCACGTACACAAACACAAACAAAAAAGGGGATGGAATTTCTATACTAGTTTTACTACTATGGCATCGGAGGTCATGTTCCTGGAACATTCCGGGAAACCACAGAGTGCTTAAAAGTTTAAAACCACAGCCGATTGGGTGGATTAGACCTGAACGCAATGATCCCAAGCCAAAGTTAAGCCAATTTCCGAAATGACAAGCATTGACAAAGACTTCAAATACCAACGGAGGGTGAGACGGTGACATGACGGCGGGCGTACAGGACGGCCCGAGGGAGGCATTCCTCTGATAGAGGCGGCGGGGGGAGGAGGCAGTAGAGGCCACAGACCAGGTGCCGCGCATGATCTGCTCATTAAGGACTCGTGTCCACAGAACATCTTTCTCTGGCAGAGAAGCAGTGGCAGGGCGCCGAAGAGTGACGGGGAGATTGAAATGCACCCAGGTGTTGTTCCGATGACAACATAAAAAGACACCACTTTAACCGTCGCTGTACGACAGGCCAGCGTTGTGTCCTTCTTTATGATCTACATCGGACATATCCTCCATTATTCCCGTTTACAAGGGTACCGAGCCCACCCGGTCATCTATATTATGGGTTGCCTTGAAAGGAGTGGCGGAGACCACACCGGTACCTTACTCGGAAGTCGAGATTGTTGGGAGCGGTCACACAGAAAAGGTGGCGCGCTCTGAGAAAAAGGCTGGCAGCAGCGTGTTTCCTCAGGGCGGACACATGTGGCTACAGTCATTAAAAAACGTGAACAAGTGCCCTAAGACGCATACAAGCCTAGACAAATATATACATGTGTCACATGTGGGAAAAAAGAAGAAACAACCCCATTACATTCCGCCCTTCAGCCCAGGTAATGAATGACGAATGAAAGGAGATAATCCAACATAAAATGTCAGACAGCCCATGCACAATCCTGCAGCTATTTATCTACCTAGATAACAAAACGTATCAGCGATGCCTGATAATAGGCTGAAGGGGACAGTAGCCACCACACTGATCAAACAACATTTGTTGTGTGCAGGTGTCTTTGCAAGTATTTCTTATCGTTTGAGTGGTTGGTGTGCATTGAAAAATAAATCCCAGTAAAGGGGTGCCCTGGGTTTTGAAAGGTTTTGGGAGGACTTCGTCATCGTATCAATGCAGCCATAGAATCAGTTTTAGCAGAAATGGTTAAAAAAAACACAGTAAACCTAAATGTGCACTGCTGGACTTATTTATAAATCAGTGGAAGGAAAGCCAGCCGTATTCGCTGCTTTTCCTACCGGATAAGGAAAAAGCTCCATCAACTTACTCTGTTGGGAACGATCGTTACGTTAACCTGATCGGCTGCGAGCGCAGTATGTCAAAGCATGGCTCCAAATCAACCTGCTTAGGGGCAAAAGGCCAGTCCCTTGACCTGGGACTCGAGAGAGAGAGAGAGAGAGAGAGAGAGAGAGAGAGAGAGAGAGAGAGAGAGAGAGAGAGAGAGAGAGAGAGAGAGAGAGAGAGAGAGAGAGAGAGAGCGAGAGCGAGAGAGAGAGAGAGAGCGAGAGAGCGAGAGAGCGAGAGAGAGAGAGAGAGAGAGAGAGAGAGAGAGAGAGAGCGAGAGAGAGAGAGAGAGAGAGAGAGAGAGACTGAAACAAACACAGGAGCTGGCGTCTCACAACATGGCTGACCGTAGCTACCTCGGCTCTCTATCGGTGGGCCCCGGGGCTCCATCATGGGCGGTCCTCTGGGGTCCCCCATCATGTTCCTCTGCTCCCCCATGGGTGGGCCTCTCATATCGTGGGGGGGCCCTCTCATGTCTGGCGGCGGGCCACTGCCCATTTGGCCCATGTGCATGGGTGGCGCCTGGTGGGGTGGCGGCGGCCCCATGTAACCACTGCAAGACACAAGGGGGGGGGGGGGGGGGGGGGGGGGGGGATGAATGTCAGGGGCCGTCTCCAGAACATCAACTGATAACATGACTGTTATCAGTTGAGTGGAATAAATCTACTGCCGTCTGGATCGAATGAATGAAAACACCACTGGTTTAGTCCCTCGCATCACTTCAAGTAACTTATTTGGTCTTATTTATTCATGTGCAACTGGGACGATGTGCGTGCGGTATGTGAGCCGAATGGCAATGCCCTTGTTTCAACCACCGAGGGCAAACCTCTGATGTTTTTTTTTAATCAGACTTCAAGGCAGGAAGGGAGAGGCTGGGGGGGGGGGGATCTGTGTGGTCATGTTGCGCTGACGAGGAGGCGGAGTCTTACGCGGGCTCGATGACCTCTCCTGTGACAGACAGAAGAGTGCCGCCCCGGGGGTCGTTAGGCCCGTCTCCAAGCAGGCCTCTGGGGGGCAGCCCACCTGGCCCTGGAGGGGGAGACGCCAGGATAGATTTACAAGTGAGTGCGTCTCTCTCTCTCTCTCTCTCTCTCTCGCTCTCTCTCTCTCACACACACACAAAGCAAGGCCGGGTAGAAGCATCTTAGACGGTCAGAGAGCAAAACAAACAAAGTTGGTGTTCACTTCTGTCACTGGAACTTTTAAGAGCATTAAATGAGTAGGCTTGATGTCAGACTATTATCTAAGCTACATAGTGGTAAGTATACTGGTTACACCTTGAACATACTTACTGTAATAGGAAACAACTTGGACCCGCTGAAACAGCTTTTGTACAATGCAGCCTTATTTTGTGTTGTTCATGTTGAACTTATTAATTTTAAGAAACAAGTCAATGTGTTACATTTCATCTAGCTCGATGATACAAATCACCTTGACATATCTGTAGTCAATGCTGACAGATTGTGATTTGATAAAGTTACCAATAAAATCCCATCATCCATATATTCTGCAAATAAAATATGCTGGGGTACCTCTACCAAATATGACGCTTGGTTGAATGCCATCGTATGATTGAAAGCTATCCAACCACAGCAAGAAGTTTAATGTTCTTTTATTTTATATGTCCACAGCACCAAAGTTATGGTTATTTTTCAGCCACAAGACAGACGATTCTGTGGATAACATTGTGGCTTTTGATGGTTTCACTGGGGACGTCAGATCCAACATATTGATTTGTGCTGCCCTAATCTCATTAAAGGCTACAGTCAGGACTATAGAAACATAGTGGAAAGAACATCTGATCCAACCATTAAAACCACACACACACACAAGGCAGCAGACCATATTTCGGTGATTCAAGTAAATGGACAGTTGGAGTAACTCTTGAAACAAAAACAATGCTGAGGGATCAATCGTACTCAATAGAGCACTGCACCGGCTGAGATCAAGTACTTTGAAGAAAGAGAACATGGCTGGGATTGATTTCTACCTTTGTAGTTTTTTTTCTCCTCCATAGACACACTCGTTGATTCCAGAACACGAGAGGTTAATTGATTCTCACCTTTAGAAAATGTTAAAACCTGTTTGGCCTTACCAGCTTGTGTTACCCAGACAAGCCACACATGAAGACAGTGCAAGTAGATACACTGCTATACTCATCTGAAAATGTAATAACATTAATTTGATGGTGATGAAAGAATGATTGCATGCACATAATGAGACATATGGATTTTAACGGTGGTAGTGCGATATTATAGGAGAGGAGCTATAATAAAATAAAAAAACAGACGTTGCATAGCCTTTGCCATGGAAGGCCATCATCTGATAATTATATGGTTTAACGATGCAAAGGAATATAGAGCGCAATAAAATGTGCGTTATCGTGTTCATTGTCACGTATTGTCGACACTGTATACGGTTTGTTGTCTTTCTGAATCACTTCAACTCTAAACGATTGCTGCTTGAGATAGGTGGAATAGAAGAGGTAAAACGAATCAGTTGACATGGGAACCGGAAACAGCCGTGTGGAAAAACTGCCAACCGGCCCAACCCTGTGATCATTAACCTGAGAATTACACAGTCATCGGCTTCATTTCATTTCCGCCATTACACCAACACACCTGCCAATTTCTTGCACCGATTAAAAAAAAGAAGAAAAAAAAGGTTTTGCAGGAAGTTTTAAAAGGTTAAATAGACAAAGCCTTTTGTTGAGATGAATGTAACCATGTGTATATAGGAGGGCTCAATCAAAAAAAAAAAACGTAGAAAAACAATCACCTTTATGCTCTCAAGAAGGTTTGTGCGGTACCATGGTATTCCAGGGTATTTAGAAATACCGTCAAAAATACAGACACTCCTATTTGTAATGTGACTGTTAATGCTACTGTTGTCCAACATCTTATGAATACATTTGAAGCCGT
The DNA here is from genome assembly GCF_031168955.1 of Gadus macrocephalus. NCBI lineage: Eukaryota > Metazoa > Chordata > Actinopteri > Gadiformes > Gadidae > Gadus > Gadus macrocephalus. The sequence continues at coordinate 17,288,141 of NC_082391.1, read as the reverse complement.
CGATCGACAGCACCCCTCTCTTTAGGGCCATCCTTTGGTCAATATTTCTACAGAAAGGCGAATTACCAAGCACTCTGCACTGAACAACAGCCTAGCTAAAGTGCAATAACCCTGATACGATTCAAGATTCTAAATATGAATATTACAAAAAAGTGGGTAAATAACTGCTGGGGCCAATTTAGCTCCGTTGTGGTTGTAACGCAATTGTTACAACCACAACGAGAATTTTTATAAAATACAGGTTCAACTGTTTAAAATAGACTGTAAAAGGTTAAACAGATTTTCAGGCAAGACCTGTCTAAGTAGGCTAATTTAATTAGACACAGCATTATAGGCTAGACAATATCACACATGCTGATCACTTCAGTCCCCAACTCACCTTTGCCGGTTTTCTATTATTATTGTGTTAATAATACACACATAACCTATACCCTGGATGAAATGACCGGGAGGTATGAAGGTATGAGGTTATAGATACCGCCCAAGCCTACGCTGCAGTGGGGGAGACGGCAGCTAGGGGGGTTGGGGTTAGTACCTTGGGACCGCTCGGTAGCGGCCTGAACAGAAGCTCCTGTGGGAGAATGCTGGAGGTTCCCTGAGCCAGCGTTAAAGCAAAGAGAACAGCAGACAAGACACTCAGAGAAGAGAGCAGCAGACAAGAGACTCAGCGAAGAGAACGCCACTTTAAACACACACTTTAGACATGCACTCTCACACTCAGCAAGGGGGAAACTTTGTTGAATGGGATATAGAGTCGTTTGTCAGTTTAGAAGCCATAAAGTCATTCAACCCAGGGAACTGAACCCTCCAAAACAATTTGGTCAGTGGAGAAAAAAGGCATGGATACAATGTTATAGTGAAGGGTTAAATGGTTGTGAAGATTTAGTTATACTTAACAAAGACACCTCAGACACAATGCTATGTTGCCACCTAGTGATGCAAAGCAGCTTGGACAAGCACAAAGCATGCTGGCAGACAGAGACGACTTCCAACGCTTAAATAAAAAAAAATCCAAACAGGAAAAGACATGCTCAGACAGTTAATTCCGGGTCTATTAATGGCCGATGATCATTTTAACTTAAATTAAAAATTAAAAAATGAATAACTATTAAAACAGTTGTGTCAACTTCTACAGCAACCATTTTCCAAAAATAAGTTAAAATAAGGAAGAGGCCTTACTCTTCGGTTGATTTTTTTCCATAACTCAGCTCATGAATCAATGATAATTTTTTGACTTTTATTATTTCCATTATTTCTCAACCCCAAGAGTGAAGACGAACTCACTGCTATATGAAGTCATAAAGCTGGTTCTTTCAATTATTAACCTAGGCCGGTACGACATGACAACTAAAAAGGCTTAAATAGTTAAAAAGTTAATAACAAGAATATACTCAAACATAACTCCTCAATAACCAACACATGGAGTACGGCACTGGGGTTACCTGGTGGGCCCACAGGTCCGGGGACGGGGGCTTGCCCCTGGACCATGGGGGGAGGCTGCATCATCTGAGGGGCTCCGTTCACATGCATGCCCGTTTGCTGAGGAATGAAAAACCCAATGGAGTTATTAGCAATTGTTACGCGTGAGAAAATGAAAATCATTATCAGCCGTCATTTGCAAGAAGGAACGAAAGACGAAAGAAAATACGGTAAAAAAGCATGAAAGAGAGAACGAAAGACAGAACCCCAAGCTAACCACTCCCTCGGAATAGCGAGGGAAGGAGGAGGTAGGGCTAGAGGATGTGAAAGAGTGAGGCGTCACCATGGGCTGTGGCTGGGGCACGGGGGCGGCCACCTGGGCTGAAGGAGGAATGGATGCTGAAGGTCCCTGGTTGGTGATCAAAGGTGCGACTGTATTCTGCCGGTGGAGCATTTTCTGTAGGAACAATGGTCACCAGGTCAAAACAAGAGGTCCTCCTCCGCTATGGGATCTATTTACTGCTGCATTAGGACAGCGCACCGAGTTAGAACACCATGGCCTTGTTCACACTGCAAGCCTTAGAGCTCGATTTGATGCATTGCTCTGGGTGAATGTTGGGCTGCTCACCTGATGGCAGTGTGAACTGGTCACAGTCCAAACTGACCCGCAGGCGCAAAATAACAATAACAAAATCTGTTGCATCCGCATGGAAGTCAACACTGCAGCCAATGAAGTCTGTGTTTACTGTTAAATGTACAAGTCGATATGAAGAAGTGTTGACAAGGTGTGGCTATCTTCACACTGGTGGATGTAGATTCAAAATATGACATGAAGAACCAAACCTTTTTTTTTTTTTTTTTTTTATGAGCAATTAATCCCAATTGAGCACTAAGGCAGGGGCTTGATGTGACCAAAGACTCCCTAAGAACAAAGATTTTGATTTAACACTGAATCAGTAAAGCAACAGAGCTCGAGGAGGACCGTCCCTCTCACCAAAGCGATTTCGGGATCCACGATCCTCATGACCACCTGGGCCTGCAGCAGAGCGTAGGCCAGCTGTGGGTTCTGCAGCAGCATGTTCCTCGCCTCTTGGGGACTGTTTTGGACACAAAGCTGGAAAATAGTAGATGTTTAGAGGGCAGGATTAAACGTTAACACCCAATGGACATGCAATTGTATTTAGAATCACATAAAACTATCAGTAAGGCTTTGGGCTGAGACCAGGTCAATCAAGTCAGCTTTATGACTTTAACACTACTAAATGACAAAAATAGTCTCATACGGTCTATTAACTAATTAAACGATGAATTGACTAAGGAGGTATACAGCCACACACATTTTAGATCTCTGAATATGCTCGTCAACTGGGATATTTACAGAGTGTATGAAGGGATTACTGTAAAAAAGAAAAACATTGCATCCGCTTACTAAAAGCAGAGGTCTAAAAATAAATAAAGGGCATCTGATGTCAGATGTGAAACATGCAATAACTCAACATTTGCTATTTTCGCCCGTCCCTTATCACAACATGAAACAAGCGCACCTTCATTTGTTTCATGAGCTCAAACATCTGCTCTGGGGGCAGACTGGCCACCGCCCTGCTGATTGACTCTGGGGCCTCGTCACACCGTACATTGTCCCCATACGGGGACTCGATGACGGGTGCACCGGTGCCCAAACCTAAGCATGGAGGGAAAAAAGACAAAGTCCCGGTAAGCTAAGATAGAATGCAAATCCCAAAACGTTTTAATCCTCTTCTTAAACGTGGTAATAAGTCCATGAACTCGAACATAAGCCAGGTGATCAAGATTTTCATTTAAATAAAACTTGGAATAAAGTCAAAGGTTTTGACTTTTGTCTCCGACAAACTACTTTGTGAAGGTTCCACTCTGCTCTGAACGAAGGTAACATTCTTTTTGTGACGAGGTGTGTGTGGATCTCTGTCTGGGCAGCGGTTGATCCTTATGGCGGTGCCGGAGAGCGGGTTTTGCTTGTGTGAAGAGAGAGAGTTATGCTTTCTGTACACTCATAGTATAATGCCTGGCTCCTTTCATTATACAACATCGCTCATTATATTGCTCATCCACAACGACGATAGAAAAATAGTATCACAAAGCTGCCTTTGGTACTTACCATTTGGATAACATCACCGCTCCTTCCTAGAACCCTTTACGAAAACCCCTTTATTTAAAGCTCAAACCCCTTGAATTAGAAACAGGGGTTTCAAATCACAATTTAGCCCGACATGGGAATCAGACGGCACCACAACTTACATGACATACAACACATTCATGGCAGTTGTAACGAAGGGAGATGAATGGGCAGCACAAACTGTTGATGCTTACTTTTGAGCTCCTCTTTGTTTTTTTCACTGGCAGCGTTGTCAACACGGAGAGCCCGGCCACTGAACTCTCGCCCGTTGAGGTTCCGCATGGCACTGAGAGCCGTCTCCTGGTCCTGATACTCACAAAAGCCATATCCCTTGGGCTTTCCCGTTTCCCTGTCGTACACCAATCTAGAGCAACAGAGAGTTTAGGTTACTTCTTCCTCACAAGGAAACGTACACCGCACAAGGGCCAGATCACACGAAACAGCAGTTTAAGACACACACACACACACACACACACACACACACACACACACACACACACACACACACACACACACACACACACACACACACACACACACACACACACACACACACACACACACACACACACACACACACACACACACACACACACACACACACACACACACACACTTAAGGTGAACGGGAACTGAAGACATACAACTTTGTATTACTCACCTAAAACTGACAACAAGTCCCACTTCGGAGAAGATGTCTTTAAGCTGCTCCTCCGTAGCTTCATACGGAATATTCCCCACTACAAAAAATGTGTAACGTTATATTTGTAGTTCATCATGCTTGTTGGTTAACTCCATCACTCTCTTTACCTCGTTACCTAGGTTAGCTAGCAGCACAACGTTAGCATGCTCACTAGCAGCCATACGCCTGTCCCTTGGCCAAATACTTAGTTTTTTTTAAATGATAATGACTGCATAATTAGCCAAGCTACATAAAGAAACTCACCAAACACTGAACGCAGTGACCGGTCGACGGCTGGGTCTCTGTTCGCCGCCGCGGCGGCAACTGCAGCCGCTAGATTCGCCATTTTGGGGACAAAAACAAGTGCAACACAAGGAAGGGAAGAATGCAAATCAAATCAATTTCCGTTTTCACGTTTGTCGACAATGGACAAAACGCTGAGAAAAACTCAATACGCAATACACAGCTATAAATCTATACTGCTAACCCATCAGTGAATGACCACCAAAACAATACGTTTCAATGTTGAGTTACATTAGAACAGTGCCTTTGCATTGCACAATGTGGACAGGGCAACGTGGTTATGAAGTCGAATGCGTCACAAGGTGGCGCTGTTTCCCTCGGTTGACCCATAAATCCTGCGGACTTCTTATAATAAAAACTGTAACGTTAAACTACATCAATACTTTTCAAACTAGTCCGGTTTAATTGCTTGTACTCCTCACATTGTACGGCACAAGACGTGTCTACAACTGAGACCTCGACATGTGACAAAACAACTGAATAGGTAAGTTATTTGTGTTTTAATTGGCAAAATGAATCACATTTCTTGCTAGCTACGTTAATTAGGTACAGACACGAGGTGAGTTTATTAAAGTCCTATCCATGGAGTGTATTTTTTTCCACACACGCTGCAGTATTCCCATCCTCTATTACTTGTACAAGATGTTGTTACCTTAGTGTTCATTTTACAGTAACTAACTACATGCATGTTGAATTGTTAGAATTATATTATATATTATAAATACATGTACGTTCATTACGATAACGTCGTGCTCACGATATTGCACGATAAGTTAACGCTTCTCTGCGTCGGGACAGTAAAGCTATAGTTTAGTTATAAGGTAACGTAATAAACCGGCTATTGCCAAACAAAGCCTACATGTTTTAATCATAAACAATATCATCGTTTTAGCAAACGTGTAATGGCATATTAGAATTAACGTTCACCGGGAAAACTCAATTAACTAAAATCAATGGTTCCACTGGGGCTCGAACCCAGGACCTTCTGCGTGTAAAGCAGACGTGATAACCACTACACTATGGAACCAGTTGTCCTGTGCTAGTGTTTGAAGTGGTTATGAAGGCAGAATGTTGATCCGTGCGGAGCCGCGTTACGTTACGAGGTACCGGACAGTGTACGGCCATTACGGACCGAATAGGGTGGAGTCGCGTTTTTTTTTTGTGCAACCGCGCTAAATAACTTGCGTGTGGACCCAAATCAAGTTTTCGGTTTTCCTTGAAGAGGTTAATTCCTTCTTCTTCTTGAGAGTTTTATTAAATCCCTAAGGATAACATTAGGTCAGAGGCTGGGCTGTGCTGGGCAGGACAGGGTGGTGCTCGACTGAGGCCGCAGAGGAGATGCTGTTTTCGCTATGATTTCTCGGTTTGGCAGCCCTTGACCACGCATTAACAGTTGGGTTAACCGACTCACGACACAAGGCAGAAGTCAAATAAAAGTGCCGGAGTTTTTTGTTTGCTCGTTATGACAAGGTATTTATTGCAGAACAACAAGTTACCGTCTGCAGAGAGTACTGAAGCAGACGTGTTTTGTATAACAAAGGTGTACACGCTAGACTACAGCGTGTCCTGTAGGCCTACATACTCTGAGGTCAATTTAGTTTGAACTTCCACTATTTTGGCATGCAGAAATCAAAGACCCACTTGAAATCAATCAATGATAAAATCGATATGTTTGGTTATGATTTCCTGCAAAGCATTTTTATAAAGGGGTGGTGTTTATACGTATCTGAACCGTCTATTCCTAAATCCTCCATTCTGGGGGGAGACGGGTACCTCTACCTGCTGTTAGGGCCAATACTACTTGTGAGATTTTCCGAATTACGGCGAATTTTGAGGTTTATAAATGGTTAGGTTAAGGCTTGGCTATTAGTAGGAGAATTGGTTCTTTTGGACCAAGTAATTGCTTGGGGTTGGATTCTTGTGTTTGTGGTGGTTGGAGGTCAAAGTAAAGATCTGGGTAGTACTATTATCACAGGAGTCTATCAGCACCACATTACACATTACAGTGCAATACTCTATTCAGATTTCTGTTGTTCAGCTTCGATCTCTCCGGCATGAACAGATGTCCGATCAGATGCCCACATGCAAAAGTATCAGAAATTATTTGAAAAGAGCCAATCCACATGGTGTGAAGGTCCATGTGACGTGTGCTTTCCACTGTGCTTATAGACAAAATGTAGATCTTCATCATGCAGCCACCCCAAAACAAAATATGTTTTGGGCCACTGCAAAGTCAGCATGGCCTTGGGCTCGGAGGGTTCAATGCTCAGGCTGGGACACCTTTTTTTGTCATTTCTAGCTTGTATAATTCCTCATGGTCGTTTGCCATGTTTTGTCTAATATCGTTTATTTTGTGAAAAAAAAAGAATTGACCCAAAACTGATTCCTGCATTAATTTTAAAGAAAATCTGCTAGACAAATATGTTTGTTATTGTCTGATAATTAGCCTATTTGTTGTTACAATAAATGACTTGATTGGAAACAAATTTACCAAATGTTAATAATCTATAGCCAATTTAAACATTATTGCCAGCTGCCGGTTTTCTGTGAAGATTTATTATGTTTTCCTAAATACTAAAGCCTCAATGCAGACTGCCAAAAAGAGTAATGAGAATTGTAAAAGACTAAGTCTATAACATTTTCATCAATGTATTTTCAAAAGTTTACTGACTGGGAGAACGCTGCAAACAAATATTTATAGAGCCTGTAGATCGAGTGCAACATACAACACTCAAGAGGAGTTAGTGTACCCAAAACTTATCTTTTAAAATCTCATAGTGTGCAAATGCGAGTTCAATCACCGCTTTCACACATGTGGTCTTACCCTGCAATGTTCCGGAAGAGTGCCTGTATGGGGCCATGCGTGGATTGGATATAATATTCCGAAAAATCTGCTCCAGCAATATGCCTGCTCAGGAGGTGGTAACATTTCCGGATCACTGTCTGTACAGTCTTTCGCTTAGAGTAAGCAAACCAATAGCAAGACTCCGCTGAGGACGTACATGAAATTGGCGAGGTGCCAATGCTTATCCGGTGATCTGATAGTAATAGCAATACAGCTTCTTGTTCTTATTATTTCCGTTTGCAAACAAGCTCTTTTTCGGAAACAGGACAGGTCCCCAAATAAGGGAGCTCTTCTCAGTGTTGCATTACCACCCTATTCCAGACTGTCTCTTGGCCCGTATTCCTGCATTGCTATGCCATGGGCACAAGACAGAAATGTTCCTGAATGAAGCTGCATGTGTGAACATTGTAAACCACTAACAGTGCCTCCCATATTATCCCAGTCATTTACCTGGGACTACGTGTAAAAGGGGCTTTACACTTCCTTTCCGGGCAGCTTAGGCAAACATTTCCTTCTGTTGGTAGTGGGGCTGCGATCTCTCAGTATATTGCGCCAACATATCTTTGCTGGCACAATCTTCTTACTGATGCTTACAAAGTTAGGCTGTAACCTGACCTTGATGACCCCAGGCTTTCTGCACTGAATTTACAGGTGGTCTGGTCAAGGAAAAAAAGAAGAGCCAGGTTTTATTTAATTTATGATTTTCCCAAGCAAATGCTAGTTTTTCATCTGCCATAATGAAAATAGCATGACAGCAATATGTTTCTATATAAACGATAGAAAACATCAAATATATGGGAAAGGGTTTATGAATCAAAAAGAACAACTTAACTGAACACCATCTTAAAAATAGAATTCAGCCTGGTAGTATTATTAATTAGTAGCATTGGGACCACTGACACCTTTGGAAGGAGTGATGGATGAAATGGTATCTGTGGAACTTTTGTACGAAAAAATAAAATTGGTGCAAAGTAATATCAACTCTAATGTACAAATAACAAGGCTATAGATGATTGTTGATGCAATAGATTTTGTAGTAATGCTAACAACAATATTACCTACAGATATTTGAGGTGTAGCCATCTTTAGCATTGCATATGTGGATTTTAGATTTCTACTTCATAAGGCTGATTCTTCATCCTAGTCCACGTGGTTCATCCATTTATAAAGACCCATTGGCATGCGGCACAACTTCAAAGTCCTAAATTACATAATGAAATACTGTTACGAGTACAAGGCTTTCTTTTGACGTGAAACTAAATATCAGGTACGGTTTCACCATTTTATCTGTCAGGCATTTCCACAAAGGACACAAGTTGAACGAGACTTGAGCCCTGCTTTTATTATTAATTAAAGGATGTTTTTTCTAACAACCTACAAATCTAGGATAAGATGCGTGGAGGGGGCTTGAACATTAGTTGTTTTTTTTCATTATGTTCATTTATTCTATTGTTTGTTAAATGGTTTAGGTATTGGCGCACATTATACAAACAAAGCAGTTGGAAGAAGAGCTCTTATTGGAGTTCTAATGTGATTCGCTGTCTAGAACTGGTAGAGAGCCATACAATAAGACTAAAGTATCCCATCTATGAATCTGTAGATGTTCATATATGTTCCAGCAATCCATCCGCCTACCTTTCCAAAACTGGAATGAAGCAAAGGCATTCTTCCCAGGGGCTTTGACCAGTCAACTCTGGGGTTTGGGGTTGATGTTAAACAGTGTCTTTTGCAAATTGCTAATGCTCGTATTGCAATCTGTTCGACTTTTAGGTGTCCCATGCTCACCAGTTCTCTCAAATACCTTGGTTACAGTCATTTAAACATACATTTTGTATGCAGACATGTTGTCATGAGCTACCACTTTAAACACAAACTCTCTCTCGTGAATCACTCAATATCATGAATACTTTGCAATAAAATGGTGTTGGCTTGGTTAAGGAACAGCTATTCTGTTATTTTTCATTTAAAGTGTCATGTCTCTCACCAGACAGGCAAAGCAGGGATGATTAAAGCTGATAGGGGGAAAAGGGCTGCCTGGAATGGAGACATGTTTGTATTTGAAAGACATTCAATATAGGTTGTGGCCTTACTACAATAATGTCTTGTTTCGGGGTTGGTTAGTGTATGGTGTATGGTGTCTGGCAGCCAATGTCGAATATTAAATGAGTATTGAATATGAGACTAACTGTATCCGGCTGTGGAGTTGAATATTCTGGTGCATGAGATTTGATGGCATCAGCCGGGCGGGGTACAGTACGGGGTCCGAGATGGGTCGCAACGGACTGAAAAAACATAAGCACATTAAAGGAAAACGCAAAAGCCCCAACACAGATGCAAAAGCCACAAGTCAAATGCAAAAGCCACAACAGAATAACAGAAGTGATCGTCAATAGATGTGGACGATGAAACCAGTTTTATGACAGTTGAAGTTTTTTCCCTTTTACAGGTTCAGCCTGCATTCTGAAACGTCATTCTGCACTTTGTGTGGCGAGAACATCAAATTCTCGTATGATGCCGATAAGCCTTGCACAAGTGAAGGTAATGTTTGAAAGTCAATTATTTTCTTGCCCCCATTCCATACTATGAGTCTACAGGTATAATACAATTCTGCAGGCGATTATAACTTGCACGTTTCATTGTCTACATCAGTCGACGCTTGCTTCCATTATGTCGTGGCTTTTTAATTTGTTTAGTGGCTTTTGCATTTGTGTCGAGGCTTTAGCGCTGTGGTGCTTGCCGTTAAGTTGTGTCTTTTTACATTTGGGTTTTTCGTACTTGTGTTTTTCCAATTTGCAAAGCGTTTCGGCTATGCAGTTTGTTCGACACGTCCCGTCCACGGTAGAAGAGAACTCTGGCTGTGGTTTGAATTAAGCTGCATTAATGTGTCCACATTGTGGCCAGATGCTGGCCACACAATATGAAATCCTATCAGAATGTGATCCTGACACCTCCGGAAGTGGTTTGGCTCAAAGGGATCATAGTGTAGGCAAAAATCAAATCGAGTCGGTCTAGACTGGACAGTTGATGTGTGTCGGCGGCCAAGAGTTAATCAAATAGTCCTGTCGAAACAAGTGCAGTAAAGGCAAATACCATGGACAGACAGCACTATAGGGTGGGTTTCCATGGTATCACAAAATTAACCTTTATCTTGTGATACATCATTTTATATATTTAATTTTAATCTACATTGCACTTATTCATAGTACTTAATTGTGTGGCGTCTGCAGTAGCTGCTATCATTGATGTACACGGGGAATGGGTTAGCCTAGCGATTGTTAGTACTTGCACTTGGTTCTATGAACATCTTTACTGTACTGACAGCTATATATTGTTTCACTTCTTATGACAAATGTACTTATTGTAAGTCACTTTGGATAAAAGCGTCTGCTAAATGCCCTAAAGGTGAATGTAAATGTATATGCCTCTGATTCCATCACAGTATGAAAGTTGAAAATATATTATGTTTAATGTTGTTGTTATTTATTGTAAGAGTGTTAGGTTATCCTTATATAATATTGTGATAATTCTTTATATTGTGATATATAGTGGCCCATCTCTAAGAGACCACCTTGAAGATTTTCACGAAAATTTTCTAAGGTCATAATTTTACAAAAATATTTAAACGACAATCAAGCTCACCTTGAATATAGAGTTTTAATTGTGCAGAAATAACAAAAAAAAAAATTTAACCATCTATTTCACAAGACAATCATTAGTTTGTTTGACATAAAAAATAATAAATTGTCCCTTTTATTTTTCAATAAAAGGCTACAATACAAGCAGTGGGTTATTCACACTGTTGTCTGACCTGGTGCTATAATTAGCTATAACTAGCCTAAACAATCACTTATAATAACATTCATCACGGCTGATGGCTTTAAGTGAATGACTTAGAAGTGACTTAGAATTTGCAAGTTGGGTGATTGGTTCATTGATCCTAAGCCCTTAACCATTGCAATTTTCTAATCGGAGTAAAGCCTTATAAGAACGTTGTTCAGTCTATACCGGATAAAAACAGTTTTGGTTGCTTGGCCATTTTATTTGTTTTATTTGGCAGACAACTGCGCTCCTTGTTCGTCGTGAATTGAAACACCCTAAGTAACCGAGCGCTGATTGAGAGCGAGACACAAGACAGTCGCCTCATCAGGAGGCTATACTTCTCCACACAAATGCTTCCAAATACCCACAGGAGGTGAGTCCGCTGGACGCCAAGCGAGGCATGCCTTCCTGTACGTGACTCTGTGGCAGAACAGAGGAGTTATACCACAGCAACAGGTTCATACAACCACAGAGCTGTGGGGAGAGCCACTGGGGGCCTTCTCTGCCCAACACTATAAGATGGCGTAAGGCCCTCCCCCGGCTGGACACAAAGTCATGCTGGCAGATACCGGTCTGTCTTTGCACCCTCTACAGCCTTTTTTCCACTCTAAACAGCACTGATGTAATGTCACCATCCTTTTATGACAAATATCCTTAGTCCCTGGTTAAACGGAATAGGCTGTACAAATCGAATGTGTCAGTTAAAAATAATTATTAATATTTTTTTCAGTACCAATTTTCTTTATTTTACACACAAAAATATGCACACAAGCTTATCTGTGCCCTTGGAAATCCTATTTGACTGTAGCTTGGTTACACCTCTACTACGTTTGTGGCTTCATTAATAATGTTGTTATGACTCATAACACAAAGTTCATAGTACTGTTGTCGCTAGGCATAGTTGACTAGTTTTACTTATGAACAGACTGCTTGCTTTCGTTTCCAAGGAACATAATGGCAGAGGTATAAATAGTGGCCAATTAAGTGTTACAGCTGAGCTGAAAGTAGATTGTTTTTATTAAATCTTTCAACTTTATCTACAGCAATATAGAGGCATCCTTTACATCAATAGAATGCACTGAGTCTCTAATGAACATGGTTATATATGTATTAGTATAGCTATTCGCCCTTTTTACATGAAGGCTACTGATCGATTTGTCATGCTACAAATATGTGTGTGCTGTAAAAAGCAACAAACTAGGCTCACAGTATTTGAGTTGGGCTTCAGGCCTGGGCTGCATGGAAATTATTCAATATTGTTTTTGAATAATATTGTATATTACACTAAATAAAATTAGCAACTTAATGCAACGCCGAGATATTGCTGAAGCATCTTATGATTATAAATATAGAGATAGTGTTATTTAGTCCTTATATCATGAAAGTGTTTCCATATCAGGTGGGCCTATACCTCAGGCACCGATTCTTGGGGATGGAGGTTTCATCAACATGTTCTCAAAGAGGTGGTTGGCGCCTTTTGCAAATCTTACCGCGGCAAGACCCTGGTCTGCCACATACCACTGAGTGGTTCACCGTGGTGTAATCTTTGGTGAACTCTTTTACCAGTCAAACAGACAACAACTTTCTCTATCATATGGACATGCAAGTGGAAGGGGCCGGATCCTTTTAGTGGTTAGAGGTGTTGAGAGTCCCAGCTGAATAGTTTTTGAGTCAAACCCCATCGTCAACATTTAGGCATACTTAAGATGCCTACAAGAGGCCCATCCTATCGGTAAATGTTTTTTATTGTCAAAGTCTTATAAATGACCTGATTGTGAAAAGGAAAATATGTAATAAGGTCCAGTATTCAATTATGTGGTTCCATTATTGTAATATATTTAAGTCTTGCCAATGTCTTGCCAAGTGTAATATGGATTTGACCCCCTTTATTTGGTTGCTTGATTGAAAATAAGGACTCATTATGTACATGTAAAAGGCTGTGACATGGCAAAAGTGTATCCTGTGTTAACTTGGCCTACATGACACCTGTCCGCCTGTACGTTCTTCCCCACGTTCTTCTGATACGTTGATATCAGAAGAACTCAACTTGAGGTGTGTTGCTTAATATTGATGAAATTTCAGGGGATTATATTTTAATGGGAAAATAACGTAATACATCCACAAAGGTCTATGCCCTCAAGAATATGTCACACATCACATAAACAACTTCAAGAACATTTCTGATGAAGTTGTCCTATCAAATTAATTTGCAGCCATATCGGTGACATAGATGATTCCAATGAGACTCAATTCTCTCAGGAGGTGATCCATAAGCGTTTCTGTTAGAATTGCCAAAGAGTCAGATGCTGAAACAATACCAAATTTGATGTGTTTAGACACGTAGGCTAATGTGTTTAGATATGTGTCTCAAACACGAAATGCAGTTCAAACAAGAAACACAATTGCGGTGGTTTTCTTTTGTTTGTTTTTGACGGTCACAAGGTCGCTCGCACTTATTGATAAATAGTTCCGATCCAATGCTGTTCACCTGTAGGTCTTAGCACGGCGCTAGGACCCAGAGTGCGCGATTTGCATCTCCAGCTGCTGCAGCCCGAAAACTGGCAATAAGCGAAGATCGCGAGGACAAGCCAAAATTGCATACTCCTATTCATTCTACTTCAAAATCACACCCCTGGGCCCGCACGGATCCACCACAATAGAGAACAATAGCTTGTTGCGCTGAATGCATGCTTTCTGACTGTAGGCAGCTTGGAGCGCAAGGTAAGACGGTGCAATACCATGCGATTACTAATAACAAAGGCGTTACGGGCGAGCAGGGGGCATTAAAGGGGGGGGCATTGCACAACGCCATCGAGGGCAAGTAAACTCTTGACAAACTTTGACATCGATACATGTATTTTTTGACTTGTACGTGGTTTTCAGTGGATTGACTTGTTTGGGTCGTACCTTATTTCACCACTTGTGTTGTGTGTTGTGCGGGATCGTGTCACATGTAGCTACGGATAACCCAAGTTCCCGAGATGACATACATGATATTGCAGTCAGTTTGCCAAAACGCTGACACGAACCGATACAGTTGAGCCCCGCGCTTGCATTTCAACCTTGTACCACTCCATACCGTCACACCGTTTCACATTCACATGAGCGATCGGCCCTTGATTTCCCCCTTGTTCGTCGTTTACTGTAGAATAATTAATTAATAACGTCTAAGGTAGTAGCTATAACGACTCGGACTTTTACTTCATGCGTAGCCCCCCTCCCAACATTGAATTTTGACCAGGTGGACCGCGAACTCAGACGGGACATCCTCGTAGCCGTGGACCATGGCGGCCTAATCAGGTCGATAATCTCTCACACGACCCGGCGAAAGATGACTATTTCTGCCCACTTTTTGAGGGCATTCCTGAAACATCCGAAGGCCCCTCGTAGCGAACGAGTGTCTTCCTCATTGTCACAGTTGGCGATCGCACATGTGACCGTCCTTCCTATGAACACATCGGTGTTGTGTTTTGTGAAACACCTTCTTTTTTTTTTATTCCCATGGTTTCAAAGCTCCGCTCCTGATCGAGCTGTGGGTCAGCGTTTGTTCGCGAGTGGCGGGTCTGTTAGCGAGCGGGCCGGTCACTAGCGGGATAGCTGTCGGCGCGGTCACTGAGGTCCCCGGGTTACCCCAGCACGGACACAACGCGAGGTGTCAACGGACCACTCCGCTCTCTGGCGCTTCCCGGGCCGATGTGGTGCCGTCGGGTTGCGGTGGAGAGTTGTGACCGCTAAACCGTTTTACACTTGCCCCACTGTCACCTGGCGTTGGGCGTCTGGGGGACCCGCTGCCATTACCGGTCTTATCTCCCTCAGTTAGAGCTCCGGAACAACACATGGTTTGGGAGACTTAGACGCGGAGGATATGTTGAACAGAAAAGCACATGTCTTAAGATATCGCACATGTATATATTCCCGTGTTTGAGTTGCTTGTTTCGTGGTTAGCTGGATCGGAATTGTTTTTTTTTTAGATAGGCCTGCCGTAGGCTGCCCGCTGTAGGCATGTGTAGAGGTCCTGGGGTCTTTCTCATTGAGGGCTGCTTGTATGCCAATCCCTCATCCCTCACGATACAAACTTGGACCCTAGCCTGGTCGTTTAATCGGCCCAAATGAAAGTTCTGACCCGGGAAGTGACCAAGATTATATTTTTTGCCGAACTTTTTGGTTTCGTCAATGATCAAGAACACCCTGGTTATTTATTTATCACCCGATTGTTTCAATTTAACTTCCTGTTTGTGTGTGACCTAATACGATTTTAAAATGCCATTGTTACATCGATAAAGATGAACAGTGTCTTGGACATTTCGGGTTATATCAGATTTGACCCATGCTGTAGTGCTCCTGCATATCAGTATCCTGCTGATTATTATTTATGCCAGGAAATCGATTTATTATACATTTAAGTCAAATCGGTATAAAACATGGCACATCACGATCTAGAATCTATATCGTTCCTTTGCTGTGTATTTTACTTCTTGTTTGTTTCTGTTGTATTTGTACAAACCAACTCCTGTTTCCTCCAAGTCCCCCCTCCCCCCCTTCAAATGATCAGATAGTTGGTGGACTAAACCGATTTCTGATTCTCAACAGACTGTGCCTCCAGATGGAATCCACTCGACACCCTGTGTTATTTATTGATGATATCAATCGTGGCTTGATACTATATCGTTTCATTGTGTCAATAACATTTTGATCAGAATTTGGTCCTGTATTTTGATCCTATATGGCAATATGATTGGGAGAAGTGACTGCCAATTACAGACAGGTGTTAACCATATACCATCCGGGCCAGAGATGGAAAACCTGCACTTAACACAGCGATCTAACGAAAGTAACTGCCAAATGTGACACATTATACTGCACTGCAATAGTTGATTCAGTTCTGCTTATAAAAAGGACAAGGACATGACCCAGACATTCCTTAGAGACTGAAATATAATGGAAACCTGCATGTTGGTATAGTCGTTGATGTGCTAAGAAAAAAAGGGCAAATAATAATGAACTAATTCGATGCTTAGATATTTCAAGCCCAGAATTTAATCACTAATGGTTTATGCTGGAGGGAGCAAATAGACCATTTTGCTTTATCATTTGATACGAGCTTGTGGATCAAGTGGCGAAACAAATGTATGTTTTTGTTGTAAGCAAACATGGGTAAACGTCAGTTGTGGAGGTCAACACAGGAGACACCTTATCTATTAGTAGGCCTCATTATCTGACATACATGGCAATAACAATATGGGGGGCTTCAGGTAGCCTTTCATTGTGAAATTCAAAGAGAGCCGCCCGTCTATTGTGCTCTGTAAAACTATACGAATATCATTGCTGTTAACGTTTACTACGCGCAAGTGCCCCAAACACCCGGGATGTCGCTTCCTCGTGTTAATTCCGCAACAACAGAAGAACCATACCTCTCCCACTCTTTATGTGTTTCGCATTCTCCTCTAGCAACCATCGACCCTGTTCTAACCTATTCATTGACTTGCTTCCCTTCCTCACGAAGACACTCATCCTCTGACACTCTGTGATTATTTTCGTTTAAGAATACAATTTATCACTTCGTTACTTCGATAACCCTTTTCAGTTTAGCGCACCGTTACACTCTTGGTTGCGATCCCTCTTTCCCCTTGAGCGGCTGGAGCTCGAACTGCATGCCGGTACCTGAAGTCCTTACTCCTCCCAGCTCGCCAATACGTGAGCCTGGGCGTGGATGGCGGAACACTACATATCCCATGCGAGATGTCCACCTTCTACCCCTCTTTCCCACCAGACTAGAGACTGGAGATACTGTACTGGACTGTCTTGACGAACCCCCCTGGACTTTTAGAACCGAAATCGTCGAGATTAGTGGACAGCAGCGAGCAGCGGGGAGAGACGTTGGACCTTTATTTGAGCCGAGCCATGTGATGTTTTTATGCCATTTGTACGAACGGGTTCGTAACTGTTTCTGTCATTTGACATCTTATCTTTCTTGCTAATTACCTTTAGAATTATTCAGTATTTGGAGAGTCTGGGGACGATCACAACCCGTTCGGGTCCAACTCGCCAGTGCCTCGCAGCGCTGAAGTGGTTTCCTTTAGGGCCGATACTAGACTGAACACTTGGTGTCGGTCGGTCAGGGATAAATACAGTAGCCTGTCTAAACATGTAAACCACTGTGAGTAATGCGGAGGCTCGCCGAGACTTTGCTGCGCAGGGATCTGAACATTTGTGTTATTGGACATCGGAGTTTAATATTGTTTGCCATCTCGTTCACGAGTGGCGCCCCTTTCAGCGCTGGCCTGTAAGTTTGCTGTTGTCCACCCCACGGGCTAGTTGTCCAGTGGGGCACTTCTTAATCGAAACATTTGTTACCAACTCAGTGAAGTCAATGGCCCGATCTGTAGCGTTGCCATTTCTTGGTTCAATTGATCTAGGATGTTTGGTAAAGCACGTTACTGGTTCCTGTATACGGACGGGCAAATCCTTATGCATTGTTTGCTAATCATTAGAGTTTTATGTGAATGTTACCTGATTTTTTTTGGGGGGGAGGGTTGGGTGGATGTCGACAGGGCTACGTTATCGGCAACGCTGTGACGGACACGGCGGCGGCGGCGTTGCCACATTGTGCCCTGCGAGTGCGAATGAACGACGCAGCCCAGGCGACTCGATGGGGAAATGCTCATGTCAGTGCTTTTGCCTCCGGACCAAAAACACAAGCCTTCATTTGAAAAAATAAAATAAAATACATTGAACTGAGACCCCGATTGGGGCTCCAGGCAACACGACAGCCATTTCAGCGTGCTCGTGTTTTGGCTGTAGATGGAGCAATCACCTGAGAGGCAATTGTCGTCCCCGCGCAGAACGACTCGTTCGCCATCTCCCGCGAACGAGCGAGCCCGACCCGGAGATCTCCAGAGTTTCTTCGAGGCGATATCGACACAAAACGAACTATTTATAGACGTCTTATTTATATCGGTCTGGCTCACATTGTTAATATCTTTCACTTTATCGTGCGATCGTGTCATTGGGACATGTCTCCTTTGTGCTGGAAGATGGACAGGGAGCTGGCAGGATGGATAAGGGTTTAGATGTGGGTTTAAATGTGTGTCATAGTTGGTGTTTACCCGACTGACTGGCGATGACTTTGTTTTTGAGTTTTGAGGTTATGAAGTGCGCATTGTGTGCAGGCTATTTCCCCACACACATAGGTCTAAAATGTAATCTGATTCAAGTGATTTAGCGGGGATAGACGGCGTATCTGCAGCACAAAGACAAACTAGCTGTAAGCAACACGATGTCACACGGTAATGAATGCAGACCCTCCTTGCACTGCATCGCTGTGCCTGTTTCACTCCGTGTTCGTGGATTCCAGCGGAGATGTTGGGCCGGGGATGTCATTCATTCATCGCTGTGGATTGTCCCTGTTCCGTCTACATCCTCTGTAATCATGTTTGAATCTCATGTGATTTCAGAAGATCTTCTCTTCTATCTATATCGGAGGGCGTGTAGACCGAGAAAAGTTATTCTCAAATGTTTCCCTTGCATTGTTTATCGTTTTTTTAAAAGGATGTACCCAGTTTTTTTAAAAAATATTATTTTGATTGCCTTTCTTGTGGAAGTTACATATTTGTTTCTGGTTAACCTCAGTTAACTTGTGCAGTAATTTATGCCATGACTTATGCAGTGTCAAAGAAGGCTGCCAAAAAAACAGATTGCTTAGAAGATGCATGACAACCAAAGACGCTTTGAAATGTAGAGGTGACGTTTTTGTCCTTCTTATATATTATATATTATATATATTGTTTCTACCAACCCATTTTGGCACTTGCCAACTGGTCAGCAATGTACATCCTGCTAAAACACAATCCTGCTAACTCTAAGCAATACTTTTATCAAAGTATCTGCTATATCTATTAGGCATAATCCAGATTATTACAAACCTGAATCTCATTATTTTACAATTGCTTCCCCTGGTAGTTTGAATAACTGTCAGTTTACCTGTGCATGACCTAATCGGCAGCTAACCCACCTAAATTAGCCTACCTGTGATGCAGAATTATAGGAGCATGTCATTTTGGAGGTCATCAATTTCCTTTCTCTTTAATGAGCTTGTGTTGGTCGAGTAAAAACACTTTGAGATTCAACAGAAAGCCACTGTGTAGTGATCCATATCCTCTGCCTTTGATGCCTGAATACAACGATACAACAGAACAACCGTGTTCCTCAATTCCGTGGGCAAAACCTTACTTCTCTGAATCATTGCTTTAGTTTGAGGAAATTGTACAATATCTGGTGTTTGAACACGGGGACTTAGCGGGAAGTTTTCATCGGTTCACCAACATCCACTTCTCTTGTTTGAACCTGGACCTATTCGTGGCTAAAAATAATAGGAAAGTCTTGTTAAAGTCCATATTTTCCCATATTTTCTTCACAGAATATCACCGCATCTCAAAGAAGCCTATATTAAGTGGCCCACCACCTCCTTCTGTGAAATGTTGTGTTAAAGAAACACCTATGCAGGTAAGGTTCGGGTTTTTTAATTTGACATAGATTTTGAGTTCAGTGTTTTATTACACTCTCTCACATTTAATTAACAGCAAGCTCACAACGTCTTCTCAACTCCCAGGTGGATCCTACGCTAATGAATGTAGGGGATGGAGGCACGGTGAGCAGAGAGGTCAGTGCTCCAAACAAAGCGTCTCCCAGCATGGTGGGGAATCCCCCTCAGACGCTGCCCCCCGAGCTCCGAGGAGATGTGGTCCTCAGTCAGCAGAATCGGAACCCTACGGCCAAGGACTGCACCGTAGCCAAGGAGAACTGTGTGGACACTCACAGCTACAATCACACCCCGGAGGTGAGTCCGCCTCAGCAGCCCGGCAAGGCACCAGCGCCCGGCCCTACGCTCGCCGCTACGGACAAACCAGCGGAGAAGAGGCAGGACGTTGCCAAAAAAAACTCTGACGGGACGGTGGGGTGTCCCGCCTCTCAATGGGTCGGCGGAGCCAGGGTCCGACCGGCGGAGTCGCTCAGCGCCGCCTACGGTAATGCGACATCCAGTAAGAAATCGCAGACGAAAACGCAGTCTGTGATGAGTCTTCCCCCTGGGTTCCAGTGCTCAACTTTATTCAAACCAGGCCAGCCGGTCACTTTTGTCCCAGCCACCAACCTCCCCTCTCCCCTTTGTAAAATCACTCTTCCGCCCGCACTGGGTCAGATCGCAGCGCTGCGAGAAGCCGCAGCCACTCAGTTTCAACAGGAAGTCCCGCCTCAAACGCCCTGTTCCGGCGGGACGCTACTACCGAGGACCTACCCGTACCCCTTTTCGGTTGGACGGACTCCCCACCCGGAGAAGAAACCCGGCGCGGTGACGCCCAAGCTCAAAGCGACCCTGGCGTCGAATAAAAGCGGGAAATCCACGGGGAAAGAACACAAGGCCTTGGCCTCTGCCGTGGCGTCGCCCCCGCCCACCACGGCTCCGCCTCTCCAGCCCCCGCCTCCCGGCACGGCCCCGCCCACCCGCTTCACGTTGTCTCCCACCGCCGCCATCTGCTGTGCCCCTTCGCTGGCCACCATCACCACTCAGAGCCGGCTACTCAACCATGTGGAGAAAAGCAACACGGAGGACCAGACCTCCATGGGCGGCCTGAACTCCAACCCCACGACTGCTTTAGAGGACCACGGCGACAGCTGCCCCGCCGAGCAGCCGGACGTCCCCCTCGATCTGTCGGCCAAGTCGAAACGTCCAAAGTGCACCAGTGAACCCTTAAACGCCGTCAGTGCAAAGGAGCATCACCACAGCGAGTCAGACCACAGAGAGGCTCCTAATAATAATAACAGTAATAATAAGAGGGGTAACACGACTATTTACAGCTCAGCCGTGCAATACCCGGTTTTACCAAACATGCAGCGAAACGGCTCTCATCAAAGACAAACAAGCAGGCAGCCTGGTCACCATGTCGCGGAGCCCAAGTCGTGGGGGAAGGGGCCCTCACCAGATTCCATTAAAAGTATCCCAGGGACTTATGTTGGAGTCGCCAGCCCTATACTGGCTTCTACCTTGAGGGGTAAAGATGGAAAGGGCACTTTTGTGGACGAATTTCAGAATTTTGCAAAGCAGGAATTCATATCCATTGTTGACCAAGGGGAACACCTGGCCTCAAAGGGCAAGAAGCCATCCTTTCTAATGAAAGGAACCCAGCATCCTCAAAGCGCGAAGCACGCGAACCGCACCAGCACAGCTCTCCCCAAGAAAAGCCTGTCAAAAGTAGCCCCGATCGCCACCCTGGTGGGCTCCGCTACCGTTCGTCAGGGCGTGGGGGCGGGCAAAACCCCCGCAGCGTTATCCGCCGCCATCGTCAAGCCAGCGTGGCATCAGCCAGCCATCCTGCCCAACCAGGGGGCATCCGCTCAGAAAATGGTCCCCCAAGGACCCCCAAAGACCAAGGGCAGCGGGAGTTCAGAAGCTCCCAAATACCAGAGTGGCAGTCACAGCCCTCTGAAAGTGGAAGACAACAAGTGGGACCGGGTGAAGTCCCCGTTATCCACCCTGGAGTCCATAGTGAAGCAGAAAGCCCTGGAAACAAAAGCATTTGTCGCTGACGGTTTGGCCCAAGCCCCAGCCGTCGCCGTAAAAAAGGCAGACGTCCCGAATCCTCTCACCGGGGGCCAGGGCACACAGTCCAAACAACAGACCCTTGAATATCCACCGCCCTGGCCCACGGAGAGCCACGACAGGAAGCCGTCCGGCCCCCCACACCAAGAGGCCCCGGCGCCGGCCGCCAACAAAACGGGGAGAGCAAAGGCCAGCGAGCGCAGAGAAACCAGTACGGAGCCGCAGGTTCCCAGTCAGGGACTTCATGAACAACAGGTCTGCGCTAAACCTGCTGCCTTCAGGGCAAGTGCCTCCATGAACGGCAGCAGGAGGGAGAGTAAACTGGCCCAGGTCTTGGAGGGCGAGTTACTGAAGGACCATAGCGGGGTGCCACCGGACGAGCCGCGCAATGCCAAGTCACAGGGAGTCGTTCACTCCCTTCTGACCGGCCGGTGTCTGACAGGCACCGGCGGGGTCGACAACAAAACAAACGGGACCAAAGAGAAGTCACCCACCAAGGCCAAATCGTCTGTGAGCAAACAAAAGGCAGCCGGCACTAAAAAGCCTGCAACGGAGAAATCGCCGCCGGAGCCATCAAAGAAGGCCACCGTGACCGTGAAGAAGAGGCCGGACAAGGAAAGCACTCCGCTGAAAGTGCCCTGTCTCAAAAAGGTAAACCCATCCGTCTAGTCCAGTTATCAAAAAATGTTTGATCTTGCACAATGTGTCGGTTCTTTGCTTGATGTGTTACACAAATTGACAAAAAAAAATTATAATAATCAATTATACTAAATGTTTTTCCTTAATTCCTATTTATTTTTGAATCCTTGTCTGTGATAAGCAAATACAATTGCAGAAATGTTGAATTCATTTTGGTCTAAGTTATCCCTTGTGTGTTTTAGCAAAAGAAGCCATGTGCAACGGTGGGGGAGAGGAGTGCATCAGCAGACGAACCTCCTTCGCACAATAAAGAGGAGTTGCCCAACAACAGGAGCTCCCTCCACAAAGGGGAACAGGCAACTCTCCGAACACCAGGCCAGTCCTAGTGTGTGTGTGTGTGTGTGTGTGTGTGTGTGTGTGTGTGAGTCTGAATAAGCAAGCCTGAGCACACACCCTTCGTCTTAACGCACATAGCAGGAGGCCGCTAAAAAGGAACATGTAATGATCTGCCGGCCTACCCTGGGTAAACACGGGTTAAGAAAAGGTGTAATGTAACTTTTGAGGTGAATTTGAAAACGAACAAATTGCCCTTATCTTTGGTATAGTATTGGTGACCTCAAGGGTCGGATATGATTAGAAGTATAAAGGCATACATCAAGTGTGTGTTTGTGTAGCTCTCGTTCGTTGCCCTGGGTAGTGGAGTTGTGTGCATGCACGACGTTAAGGAGACCGTGTGTGCATTTGTCGGCGTCCTATTTTTAAAAGGTGATGAATGGTTTTCCTTGCGCGGTGTTCCCCGAGTGTAACCGGTGACTGTGCTTTCTGGCGGTTAATAGATGGCGGGCTGAGCAGCCCTCGGAGTCTAGACTCCTCTGCCTCCCCGCGTGGCCTCAGCGCGTCCAGCAAGACCGCCAAATCTCCCGAGAGCTCCACTCCAAGACTGAGACGGGGCCGGCGGCGGTGCGATGAGGCTCCGCAGGAGGACCCCTGGGGCTTCGCATCCCCCTCGCCCCCGCCCCCTGCCGCCTCCCTCCGCAGCCCCCCTTCTCCGTCTCCTCCTCCACCACCTGCTCCTTCCCCGCCGCCGCCCGCCGCTCCCACGCCCGCGCAGCCAGCGCGCCGCCCCAGGGGCCGGCCCCGCAGCAACCCGCTGCCCAGGGACACGAAGCCGGCCAAGGTCAGGTCGCCGGCCGCCGCCGCCCCCCCGGCTGCGGGAGACACGCCGGCCCACAAGAAGCGCCGGCGCTGCCGCAGCAGGAAGTACCAGAGCGGGGAGTACATCGTGGAGAAGGACAGGCTGGAGGACCAAGGACCCCAGAGCCCCGCCCCAAACGACGGAAAGACAGACGGTATGCCGAAATCGTCATTCTCCGTGCACCGTTTTTTCAGTTGCAGACGTCTAATGAGGACCGCCTACTCACAGGTTTAGTCTGTCTGGCCCTCTGGGCATTGATGCCTACTTTCAGTTGCGGAGGGGTTTCAGTTGCTTTCCATTGTAGGCCCACCCAAAGCTATTTGCCTCGGTCCTCACAATCCACCCTTACATACCGATTCCGCTATCATACCTTCCTTGCCAAATATCCCTTGTGATTGAGGTGCTGTAGGTAAGATTCAAGATTTATAATTGGATTGTTTGATAGAATTGGAATAGCCATCCCTCAGCTTGTGAGTGAAATACTAATTTCTTACCAATCAGGCCATCTCTTCCCTAATTGGTTCGGAGAGTCCATCTCGCTTGTCATTCCCAGGTGTGTGAATACTACACTAGCTTCTTAAGGGATGAGAAACGAGGAACGGAGGGATTGTATGGTTTCATAACATTTTCTGCTAGCTCCTTTTACACTTCTCAATTTTTCTACAGCAGCTTAAAAATAGTGCTTTAAAAAAGTGTGATAAGAAATGTTATTTTTTTTAATCGTTAAATTGATTAAATCTATGACATTAAGGGAAAATGTGCCACACATTGTTGCTGACAATAAAAGGTACAGTTGGATACTTTATCTTAACATGAAGTATCTTTAACACTAATGACAGCCGTGTCTTACGCTGACTATTGATCACCGTTGCCGTTAATTGATTACATTTAATCGTCCTTTACTTGACCTCAAACCGCGGCGGAGGCTCAACCTCTAGCTCATTTTTTTAACTGTAGATTCACAGAGCGGTTTATCCCCAAGTCACGGGGCCTCCAGTCCTGCCCTGGCCCTCCAAGGGGCCCTGTTTACCCGCTCGGGGTCCGGCGGCTACCACGAGAGCGAGGTGTCCCCGGAGGGCAGCGACAAGCCGTCGGGAAAGAGGAAGTTCAAAACCAAACACACCGACCACGAGGAGCCCAAGGTAAGATGTTTTCCCCATTAAGCCGCCCAATATTTACAGAGCCGTACTTAGTTGAGGGGTGCTGTCAGATTGATTAGCTTACACTGCCCCCTTGTGGGTTTATAGGCTAATGCCAGGTGATTTATCCTAATGGCTGCTGGTTTTTATGTCTCTGGTTCCTGGAGCATAGAGCAAATTGCCCTGGTGTTTGCTCAGCACGGCACAAACGCGCGACACCCATAAACACGGCTTCCTCATAACTGTCACGTCCTAATCACAGGCGAAGCCCAAGCGCGGCGGCTTGGGGAAGCGTTCCGCTTCGTTACCGCCCGACGAGGACACCGCAGCGAAGAAGCGCACCAGTCCCCCGGCCACGCCGAAGAGCCCGCTGTCCCCACCGCCCAGTAAGAAAGGCTCCGCAGGCTGGGGCAGCGGGCCCGAGTCGCCGCCCAGGAAGCCCGTCCCCCCAGAGGTCCGTCGACTGATCGTCAACAAGAACGCCGGGGAGACCTTGCTCCAGCGGGCCGCCAGGCTCGGCTACCAGGTGAGAGAGCTTAATCCCCACTTCGACTTTTCCTGTGTGAGCGATCGTCTGGAGATCGCTGGCCGTCTCCGGCAGATGACTAATGACAACCGGCTGAATGTCAACGTGCTCTGACGGCCGTGCCGCCGTGCGTCCCCTCAGGATGTCGTCCTTTACTGTCTGGAGAAGGACATCCGAGAGGTCAATCGCCGTGACAATGCCGGCTACACAGCCCTCCACGAGGCGTCGTCCCGGGGATGGACGCAGATCGTCCAGATCCTGCTGAGGCACGGGGCTGACGTCAACTGCAGCGCCCAGGACGGAACGCGGTGAGAACACGTCCCCAAACACGGCCCAAACACGACAGCCTCAAACATCAACAGCACTTCAATGCTTTGATCACGTCTTTCGGTCTCTGTGTCTTTTCGCAACCCCACAATCTTCGTCGCAGCTTTTGTGTTGGTAGAGGATATCATATCTCATCCCTTCCAGAAGGGCTTCATCTCCATGTGTCCCCGTAGTGGGCTGTTGGGAAGAGTGGTTAGGTTTCCTAACGGACGAGAAAGGTGTTTAACATTGCTGCTCAGTGTTAAGGTTTCACAAAACATTTGTCCCGTTCGACCAGTATTGTAGTCTTAAACTGTAGTCTGGGGAAGAATGTTGACTTTGTTGATATGAGACCTTTCCACAGAGGTGTCATCTTAAAGGAGACATATTATACCACCAGGTGTGAGTGGAATTAGCCTTTCAAGCCGTTTCCAAAATCTGCCCCATATGACATCACTAGTGGGTGTGTCCACCTAGATCAGTCTACCAGCCTACCCAGTGGACTGAAGTAAACGTTGCTCATCTATCCAGCACAGATCTAGGTGGGACACGCCCACTAGTGATGTCATATGGGGCAGATTTTCGGCTTGTAAGGCTAATCACACTCACACCTTGTGGTATAATATGTCTCCTTTAAGAAAAACAAGGGCGTAGCTCATAATAGTAAAGATGGGGCTGCTACTTTTATGTACCAGAGTGGTATTCTACCAGACCAGCAGACCAAATTAGTGCAGATAAGTTGCACTGGTACATAACATGTTTTTCCTTATGATGCCTCTGTGAAATGGGTCTATTGGAGACAAATTTAAACATCATTTTTGGTTCAATGATAAATTGTGTTATGACTTAGACAGTGTGGCAGCTTTCAAAGTACACGTGTTTGATTAATTATATTTACTTTGCAAATACTACGAATACTAAGTAATCTATGAGTGATGTAGACCAATCCAATGTCTCTTTTGCTTCTCAGGCCCATTCACGATGCAGTGGCCAGTGATAACCTCCCAATAGTGTGGCTGCTGCTCAATCACGGGGCAGACCCAACGCTGGCCACCTACTCCGGACACACAGCAGTCAAGCTGGCCCACAGTCCCAACATGAAGACCTTCCTCACAGGTAAACTCATCTTCACAGTGAATATATATAACCTGATATATTTTGAATAAGCCATGCATGGATAGAAGTTAAGTAGAATTATAATAAATATATCCGTAGATTCACGTCTATTATACAAATGTCAAGTTGTTTGTTTCAGTTCAATATGCACATTCATTATGTTAATAAACTCCAGAACCGATCAATAATAGTAACAATTGTTAATTGAACAAGAATTTTCTCGTTCAATCTTAATCGATTATAATTCCGTTATCTTCTGTATCATCTTCAAAGGGGAGGGGGACCCTGTAAGTATCAGTTTAGAGGGTTTTTACCTTGAGTGGAAATAAGCACACAACCGTCTCTCTACATGTACAGAATCCACACAGAGAGAAACTACTGTGCAGCTGTAGTCATACTTCCTAACACAGCAAGGGAATTTCCATCAGCCTTTATTATTTTTCTTGCCCGGTCACAGAGGAAGGGTTAATCAGCGATGATTGTAATGTTGCGTTGCTAACCGTCTCTATAAAGTGTGATGCATGTTGGCGTTGTGGCTGTGTATACTACAGGGTTAATACCTGGTTGCTACTTTCTGGGCTTGTTCAGACCCGGGATATTGCAGCCCGCTCACGTTCTACCGTATATGTTTTACCTACTGTATAATATGCTGGTTAACAGTCCCACTTGGTAGTAGTCTGTGTGTTGTGTGACCAGTTGTTATGGGATTTTGGTTACCCCCTCAGCATTCGAATAACAACAATCAGCAGCAGTTTAATAACGTCTATTTTCAAAGTATATAGAATCACTGGCTATTTCTACTTTGGATTCTAATAATGCATCATCTTCTGAGTTAGGATTGTAATTAAAGAGCTTTTTAGGGGACTGAAGAGGAATGGAAAATAAAGGATATGAAATATACAAACAAAGTTTGTATACAGAGTTTTGTGCTTGTTTGCCTAAACTATGTAAATAATAATGTAGGTGACAAATTTATCTTGGAAATAGTCAGGGCCTGGATTGGCTTTCATGCCATGTGATGCGGTCAATTTGTCCCACACAACTCCTAATATGGTTTTCCTCATGCATCTGAAAGCATCTGAGAAGCGGTCATACTTCCGGGGCTTGGGTATACGCCATACCCTTCTGGGTATGATGTAACACGAGACATTTCCCCCTTTGTTCTGCAGAATACTTCACCGATTTGGAAGGACGGAGCGAGCACGATCCCTTCATGCTGTGGGACTTCCACAGTAGTTCCCTGTTTGGTGAGACACCTTTTTCATTTTGCAGATCCGGCATGTTGAAATTTCTCCATCCGAGTGCAGTTTGCCTCGTGATGTATATTTGGACAGGTAACTTGGTCTATTTTTAGCGTTGTGTTTCCCCTTGGCCTGAATACGACTTTTTACTGAGTATCTGAGGTGCTATTATTTGGGAAACTGCTTTAAGTTATTCGGTTTGGGAGTGATTCCTTCATCAGTTTTCTGGCACAGATCGCAGCCGTTAATAATTCTAAGATGGTAAGACGCTTGGAGATGAGACACCACCACCCCCCCCCCCCCCCCGTCCTATATTTTCGTTTTTGTGAAGATTAAAAGTTCCCTCACAAAAACGTAACAACTGAGGAGCAAGGCAATTGTAATGGATTTGAATGCAGACCTCCGGGCATCCAAAGTGCGCAAATAGTGCCAACTGATTGTTTCAATGCCAAACTGTCTAAAAGTACAAGAACACAGATAATATTTTGCACATGTAATTGAACGGACTAAACTAATCCTGTGTTTGTAAGTTAAATGTCATTGAACATGAGACTGCAAAACTTGACCTCGGGTGTTTCTGTGATAAAGGCTGGAATAAAAGAATACGACTTGGCTTAATATCTAGACCTGATTCGGATATGAGAGGTCTAGATATTAAGAGACCTCTCATACTCCACAGGGATATTTTTTTTAAACTTTTTTTAGGTATTGATAGTCAATATTTTATATTTTTTGCGATTGGATAAAGTACTTTAAGAAATTCATGACGTATATATTTTTACTTACAAAAAAATTATGTCACTCTGTCATTACAGATGTGTATTGTCTCCTATTTAAATAGCTTTAATTTTGCTCAATAGACCCAAAGAGCGCATATTAAGCACTGGAAACATATCAAGGTCAGTTCCTGGTAGGAATGTTCGTTTTTACTTCGACTATTCTCGTGATGATAATCATTTTCTCAGCTACTGAATAACAGGATGACTGCATCACGCACTCAAAGGTCAGGATGGAGAAGCTTTAGAGACTGAAGAGGCAGTGGTTAAGATGTCCAGAGGCAACCCATGGCCGCACAGTAAGGCAACAGAGAATCCATTAGGCTCTTCACGGCTACGGTTACTCTTTAAATAGTAACACTGACCAATATTTCTCCTCCAATGAAAACATACAGCTCCATTGTTGAATCATCTGCTTTGCGATGACGTGTAAACGTTCACATAACTCACAATATCAGAAGCTAGAGGCAGCTGACTTAGCGTCAGTCAGATTCTATCAAAGGGTCAGCGTGACAACAGCCCCAGAGGCGGCTGGAACTCCTGTATTGTTCAAGTAAACGAGCCGACCACTAGAGGGACATCTTACTCCATTCCAGAGAAGCGTCTCAGCTTTTGTAAATGCATGTAACAAGTCTCTCTCGCTCTCCCCCCCCCCCCCCTCTCTCCCCCTCTCTCCCCCTGGCCTCACCTCGTCACAGAGAGCGAGCAGGAGCCCTGCTGGGAGTTCCTGCTGTTGGAGCAGAACGGGGAGCAGGAGGAGCAGGGGAGAGGTCCGGCCGACGGGGACCCCGACAGAGACGGCCTGCTGTTTGAGTTCTCCTCGGAGCCGCTGCTGCCCTGCTACCACGTCCAGGTGTCACTCACCCAAGGGTGAGTCTGGGGGGGGGGGGGGTCGAGGGGGGCTACAGAGGACCCCGGAGGGGGGGACCTCTGTAGATCTACAGCCTCTCTGGGTAACAACACAGCGGCCTCCCTCGACCCACAGACTCACTCAAGGGTGAGTCTGTGGGTCGAGGGGGGCTCTGTAGATCTACAGAGGTCCCTGGAGGGGGACCTCTTATAAGCGACGCCATTACGGCGATAACGACTAACAAGCAGTACACTGCCTTACGGCCCGATTCCACCGGACGCGTTACGGCCGCGTTACGGCTGCGGCACGTCTTGGCCGCGGTCACCGCAGCAGATAGGCTCCACTCAAATCAATGAGACCATTTCCCCCGGGCGCGGCTGCGGAACGTCTCAGCAGCGTCCCAGGAGCGGCTCGCCGCGCCGCAGCGCTATCATTCCGTAGCATTTCTATTTTTTCCGCAAGCCCTTGCTGAACCGCGTCTATTTCAACAGAGCAGATCGAGCAGGGCAGGAAGTGAAAAAGTAAAAGCTATAGAGCATCCGGTCAATTTTCTAAATAAAACACAATACTCAGCTCATGTAGCCTATCACAACTTCACATCAACATTATTACGTCATGACCGGTGGCACCACGTCATCAGTCAATCAATCAAAGGGTCTCAGAGGGTCGGCAACATGGACGACGAGAGACTCATTGTCGAAGTTCCGCAACATGAAGTCATTTATGTACCAAATCATCCTTTTTATAAGGACAATGGCCGGAAGGACAAAGCGTGGCATTTAATTGCAGTAGTTTTGGGAGTGGAAGGTGAGTACATTAGGTTTAGGATTATCGCATGATCTCGTGATCTCGCGTGAATTCGGCTGCCGCTGCGCTGCCGTAACGCGCCCGGTGGAAATGCACGCAGGGCAGAAGTCGCAGCCGTTCCGTGCCGCAGCCGTAACGCGTCCGGTGGAATCCCGGTGTTAAAATGGCTTGCATCAGATCCAAGTTGTTGTTTCATCCTGTACCTCGATTCTTATATTTCCCCCGCTGTAACGTCGGTCCTCCTCCTCCTCCTCCTCCAGCTACTGCAACTGGTTCCTGCTGGCGGACGTCCTGCGGCGGCTGAAGATGTCCACGCGCATCTTCCGCTCGCGCCACCCCCACCTGGAGGTGGTGAGCCTGGCGGGGGCGGAGCTCTGGAGGCAGGTGGCGCTCAGCCAGGTGAGCGGCGCCCTGGCCCCGCCCCACCGGGGGAAACGGACGGAGCGGGACGAGGAGGACGAGGACGAGGAGCAGGACGAGAAGGGAGACGAGGAAGGTGGGGACGAGGAAGGGCAGGTGGAGCTGGTGCGCTGTGTGCCCGAGCTCCAGAGACTGCTGGGCTCCTCCATCCACATCCTGCCCGAGGAGGAGCAGGCGACGGAGGTGGAGCGCGCTTGTGTCGGCAGGCCTCGTGGTCGATAGCCCCCCCCCCCTCGTCGTGCTTCAAAAGCTTAACCTTGCGTCTACCCTATTGTGCTCCCTCGGGAGGGTGCAGTTGTAAGAGAAAATCCTCTCCATCCCGTTTTTTTTTTCAGCAAGGCTGGTGGATGATTTGGGGGGTCCAAGCGCTTAAACTCTCGCCAGGGTCTGGGACTGGACCGGTCTCTCTGACCTCTTGACCTCAGCTGTAGGTCCATCATCTGGTGGTCAAAGACAGGACAAAAGCCCACAGGAACAGACAAGTGATCACACTTGGTGCTCAGAAGTATA
Source organism: Gadus macrocephalus (assembly GCF_031168955.1). Classification (NCBI taxonomy): domain Eukaryota; kingdom Metazoa; phylum Chordata; class Actinopteri; order Gadiformes; family Gadidae; genus Gadus; species Gadus macrocephalus. The sequence goes on along the minus strand of NC_082391.1, from coordinate 17,256,802 downwards.
AATATAACAGCAATCAGGTTCCTATCAATAGGTCAATTTGATTACACACTTTTTTTTGATTGAATGATCATGATTGAATTATAATTATAATTGTAGTCTCGTGGCGAGAGGTGGGACGACATCGACGATCAGAACTTTTTGGTTTTGAGTTTGTTCCTGATGGGAAAGCGCATCATGCTTTTTTTTTTTTTTCTTTCGAGGGGAAAGATAATCCAAGTCATTTTTTCCTTATTTTTCTCTTGGTGAAATACGGCTAAGAGGCTTAGGGCCGGCTTGACCCGTTGGGGTCCAGATGGTCTCTCTGTGGACCTGGGGACACCCGGGCCCCCTGCAGCGGTCCGACCCCACGGCACATCGTATTGTCCTGCAAACGCACCCTTCTCCCTCTCTCTCTCGCACACAGCTTTACCCCCCCCCCTTAACGCTGACAGACTTCATGTTCTTATCCAGAGGAGACGGTGTACAAAACATTACCGGACACACCCTATTCTTTTTGCTGTGTGTCACCACTTCACACAAAACAAATGTCCCAGGCTCGGCTACAAAGTGATTTTAATTTCTTCGGGGTTCCTTGTTCTTGTTTTTATTTGTACCATTTTTTTTTAAGGGGGAATACTTGAGAATGTGAACTTGTTTACAGATTTGCGAAGATGAAAAGTTTTTGTAGCTACGCCCCCCCCCCCCCCCCCCCCCCCGGGAGCCCTAAAGCCTTGTAAACTGCACCCCTGAACCCTGACCCGCCCCTCCGTCCATGTGGTCTTCTGGAACTCTCCTTGCTGCGTGTTTTTATTTACACTGTTTTTGTTTTGTTTGTCTGTGCTTAATTTAATAGTCATTAATATATTTGACCTTTTGTGTATGGGACAGAACTATCGATGAAATCTTGTTTTGTTTTGTTTTGTATATGGTTGGTGCTTCATTTCTTTGAATTGTACTAATTAGGATTCCTTGATTCTGTTTTTTTCTTTTTCTCTTCCTGAATGGAAAAAAACAGTATTTCAGCAAAGCAAAAGTACAGTTTTAATGTACTGGTGCTAAAGTTTTGTGTTGACAATCAATGAAGTTTTTGTTGGAGGTCATGAAGTAAAGAAAAGATATTTAAGATAATGTGATCGAAAGGTAAATAAAAGTATAGTGAATGGGATACACCAAGCCTTCAAGCAACCTGTGTGAGAACAATAAATAAACTTTTATTTGACTCCTTTTGTACGAAATTGACAGGAATAAAGCATGATTGTTAATGTGTTAATCAGAATTAGTCTAAAATGAGTGCCATTTGCTGACTGATGCACTACAGCTAGGAGTCTGTACACTAACACATTATGTTTTACAACTGATCAGGGCTTTTGCAGTCGTATAGAAAAGGTTCGCAAAAATAAAGGTCTGCATTTGCAGGGCGGGTCAAAAGGTTTTATACAAGGGACAAACAGTACACCGAAACGGAACCCTCCGCTGGCCCAGATATCACCGAGAGGTTGTTCACTAGAGGGCGCCAGGGACCGGAAATCAACATCTGAAACTGAAAGCGCTGAACTGAAATCAATCTTTTCTCTTCCTAGTAGACTTTACAATGAGTTGGTAGGCCTAGCATGAGTAACCACCTTCTTAAATATTCTGAATTCAGACCGTATGTGTGACATAGTTGAGACATATAATTGCATAAACATCAACGTAACCTTTGTCAACAACTCCAACCTGGCGTACGTTTAATTGTTAAACGTAATCACCAGCACATACTTCGGCACTACTTTTTAGATAATTAAACTTTGACGGAAAATCTTCATACATAGGCATATCATTACAATGTGGAAAAAGAACAGGAACACGAAATATCTAATAGTTATTTGCTACTTTATTCTTCAACACATGCAAATCAGAGATGGGTTACTCGGTTGGTGGCATTGTATCGTGAGAATGTGACTTCCCCTTACACAGAGCCCCACTGGCCAGATGGTGTCTAAACACTGTACCGTGTGACAGGCAGACCATGCGGGGTTACCAGCGTTCAGCCACAGCCAGCGCAGCAGCAGCACGGCCGTTATCGCGCAAGAAGCCAGGAGTGCTTTGGGTGCGTGCGCATCCGTATAAACTCGCCTGTCTGAACGCCTATAAAAGTAGATAGATAGATATATACTTTATTAATCCCGGGGGAAATTCCAGAAGTAGCCTTGTGTATAAATGTTTACACTCGTTTAAAAAGGCCACTTTGTGTGCCGAATGTTTTTTTCGCAAATCACGCAACACGTATTTTAAAGTTTTGGTTAAAGTTTAGGTTACAACAAAATAAATGGCAGTGTGTGCGTTTCTTCGTCACCTCGACAGAGGCCAAACTGAGGTCCTGTAACTCCAGCCTGACGTCACAGGCCGAATGGAATCCAGCCGTGAGTCCCGCTCGCTCACCAAGCCCCTGTGATCCCGTGCAGCACATTGGTCTTCCGTTGTGGGACAGTGGATTCTGATTGGTCCGAAACGAGGGCAAGTCTCTACAAGACCTACAACATGGAAAGGGGGAGCTAGTGGAGTCATGTATTGTATTGACATGTAGATCCTGTTGAGAAAAAAGAAAGAAAAGGATTTCAGCCTTGTTGTTTGAGCGTTTGGGTTAAACGACCCCAGTCTAGTATTCAGCCACAATGTTTCACTATTCCACACAAAAACAACATTTCAAGTGCATTACATATTACTTTAAATCATAGGTAACACACTAGCCCTTGAATACAATACAAGGGCTAGATACAACGAGCCCCTAGAGCCATTTTCTCTCAGTCAACCCACTCCTCCCCTCTCCCTTTATGTCGCCTGTCTCTCCTCCTCGACTTCTCAGTTTCCAAAGAGCCTCCATTCTTTTCCTACATCGGCTTACATAACAACCTGCTTTGAAGGAAATATAAACGAAACACAAAGGGGAAGCACGGTTCCCTAGGCCAGTGTCTTGGGCTTGGCCTCAGCTCTCTTCTCCTCTCGTTTCCTATTAAAGAGCAGCTAGCTCACGATATTCCTGCGTGGGGGAAGCAGACCAGCATCCCAATCAGTGTCACCTCAACCCCAACCAGGGACAGAACGGTCCTGTTCTGAAGATACCAAGTGTCAGGATGTGCCCAAATGAATGAAGTAGTGCAGCAGTGATAAGTGGAACATAATGTTACTTATTTTATCTTGATACTCGATGATTTAATCAGTTAAGTCAATTATCAAGTACAAAAAACAAACATTTGCTGGTTAATGTTGCAGTTCAAATCACACATTTGGTTCATGGATCACCGTAAAAGGAACAGTTTGTTATTTTCTTGGCTGCTTGTCAAGTTAAGCAAGCACATTTAAGACATCTCTTTGGACTCTAGTAGCTTGGGTAGGAATTTGCTGTTATTTATGACTTTTGATAGACCAAGCGATTAATTGACAATGCTGATAAATAAAGGTTAAAGAAAGAATAAGAATAGTTCTTACAACTCAGGGATTATGGCAGAACGATGTAGTAAAATGTTGATGAATGTTTTTTCAGCCACATGGTTGGCTATCTGACAAGCTGGCTAACTCACAGGGTTAGATTCAAGGTATCAGGCATTATGTTCACCCTGTTTTTTATACTGGTTGTACCTAGTAACTTATTAACATCAGGAAGCCAGGGCCGATGCCTTTCCCTATTTAACCCTCTACTCCTATTCAAAGCGAGCGTATCCCTTCGTTTGAATAGCGCTGTGTCACGCACAGCACTTCTTTGTGGGGCAAATGATAAACCCTATATTTGGATAGAGCGTATGAAATGCAGTGCTTCACAATCTATCACTTTGGTCACCTTAAGCAATCGTCTGAAACATAGCAGGGAACACGTAGGTGTACTATTGTCACATGTAGCGCACTATGACACCTAACAAGCTGAAAAGCCTTGCGTGGAAAGTCAGAGATTAGTACTAGAATTAGAACTAATAAGCGCTATAATCTGTTGTATAAGCATCTCATCTTCTAATCCACGCTCACCTACGTCCTGTGCTTTTACCTGTGGCTTGACTGAATGTTCAATCCTTATTGTATACTGTGGGGGTTCCCATAGTTTAAGAGTGGACATGCACTTGTCCATACAAAAAAGGCTGATGAACATAATCACAAGTCCCACCTTATACACACACACACACACACACACACACACACACACACACACACACACACACACACACACACACACACACACACACACACACACACACACACACTCCCAACTATAAATAAACACACATGCACGGCACGCACACAAACACACTCACATGCAGACGCCCATTACACAGCCCTTTATTGTCTTATGTTTGTTTGTAGATTGAGCAGCAAACAGGGTTTGGATGTCGCCGGTGAGCCGTGGAGAGCTCCTGTCTCTTATCTCCCTGTTGGAACAGAGGATTTGATCACCAGACAATGAGTATGTCAAACTTAGCGCACACGATTCCTTAGACGAGACACAATTACACTTATTTAAAAGCAGTATTGATTACAGAGACAACACTTTTAATGACCAGTAAAAACACATCTTTCTGTCTCTGACCAGAAATGTGCATGATTGTCCACATGTATTTGTCATTGGTCCTGCTCACACACAGACACACAGACACACAGACACACAGACACACAGACACACCCACGCACGCACACACACACACACACACACACACACACACACACACACACACACACACACACACACACACACACACACACACACACACACACACACACACACACACACACACACACACACACACACACACACAGCATAGCCTATTGGATTATACACCTCAGGGAGTAAATCCCGAGTGCACACGTTGGTGACGCGCATAAAGCGCTGGAGAGCCGTATAACGGACCCAGCAGAGGTGGGGCGAGGGCGCAGAGTGGGGCTGGGGCTGGGAATATCTGAGGAACCAGTGTGTGAGCATTGGCAGCGGGGTCCTCTGTCTCTTGAGAGGCTGCCTGTGTCAGGCTGCATGGAGCACCAGCTGGGCTCCACGCCCACTTGGCTCTTACATAACCGCTTACATTGCAGTCCTGCACGCTCGCCGCACCACACACACGCCGGTGGTGTCAGCGTGCGTGAACTTCAAGATTCGCCCATTTGCATTCATTGCAAGGCATTATATCTTTTTTTATTTGGATACGCACATCCTGTCATTCTTTTCGCCTGGCCAATAAAATCTGCCACTTTGCAAGGTTGCAACAGGATAGCTGCAGAGGTGTCATGTTTCACGACAACTTGGGTGTCGTGCTCTGTTCAAACAGTAGCCAGATCGCCGCCAGTGGGTTTATGTTCCACAAGTTCTGCACCGCATGACGGAGTGATTCTCCCAATCAAGGGGTTGTGGGGGGGGAGGCAGAGGGAGGGCTCTGAGGCCGTGTTGATGGAAGCCTGGAGGGAAACATCGACGCCAAAAGGAACATACTGATCTCCAGGGCAGCCCGTAGAAGTGCCAGTTATGGGGAAATGGGAGGGTCATGGGAGCCCCTGAGCTGATACTGATATTGTTGTGACTGGCTTTCTGTCTCCTTGTTGCTTGTTGTGGTATAGTTACTTCCCTCTCTGAGATAATCCTTTCTCTCATGAAACAAATAGAGAGTTTGATGTGCATGCCTGCATGTGTTACTGTCGACGGCTATTGGCTTTTGCATTGACACGGCAATCCATGCATGCATGAGATGCATTTCTGTTTGCAACAATATTTTTTCTACTTCAAGTTTGTTTTAAGGGTTTTGACATTAACTACAACTTTTCTTCCTGTTTTCTGCTTCAAGCATACTTGGCCAGAGAACAATACTATAACCCAAAGTACATAAAGATAAGCTTTCAGAAACTCCCCGAGGAGATATTTTGTTGGAGTAGAAGTTTCTCGCCTCTAGTCTTGTAGTTCGACCCCGCTGCCCCTCAGCTCTTTAACAGATGTCTGTTGGGAAAATGCTAATCAGTTGATGGAGCATGCTGGTGCTCATTACGTCTGCAGCACAAAGCCACATATTGTGAGTCCGAGCATGCTCTGTGATGTAGGCCGAACCCCACGGACCCACTGGATGATCTTTCCTCACAATGCCGATGCCATAGTAACTCCAGGCCCGCGATGCGACGCAGCACCGAACGTAAGCTATTTCAATTGTAAGAGGCTTATTTGACAATTAGATCATCTCAGGTTTCTCAAACGACATCCAACAAGGTGAAGGGCAGGAGTCGATTTGGTTCAACAGGTTTTGCCATGGAAAGCAAAACATATAACAAATATCGGTATGTTAGGTTACAGCAGCTTGCCAAAAAGATAGCACAACAGCAATAAATACTGTTTGACCGTCTGACCCTAGTGTCTATCGACCATTAATCAGGTAAACTTTCCAGACTGGTCCAGTAAACATGACTCTTTCAGCCCTGCCCTATATTTGCGGCTACCCTCCCATATAAACATGCCATGCCATGTTAATTCTGATTCAGCCCGTTGCCAATGATACAGCTGTTGCTAAATACGGCTGCCAATGCCATCTTCTGCCCAATCATCTGTTTGTATGATCACGCCACCTCGGCATGGCCAAGGCCTGGACCTTGGGCTGTGCCAGCTACAGAGGGAACGAAGGAGGACCTTTCAACGCCAAATGCCTCCCATGCACTCCTCCAAAGGCTCTGTGAGCCACCGAGGTCCCACGCTCTAAACACTAACACCTCCTACTCACGCAACATTTCCTTCCCTTATGAATTGTTGCAAAACCTTCTTCAGGAAAAAAAGACTCACCAAATCTTCTTGGGAAATATACCACCGATTTTTGTACATAAGTGGGATGTATTTTTCTGTTATGGGGTGCGATGGTTGGACTGACTGTGATCATTGTATTTGCAATAGATTTCCATAGTCATGACTCATGGTGGTGTTTTTCTCGCACGCACAAAATAACAATTTGTGTATTATAATTGAATGAAGCAAGAGGACACTGTTGCTTCACTCTTGTAGGCCCGATTGCTGAACAACTGCAAAAATAGTTGATGTTTTAATTGGCACATGGTTAGCTGTAATCTCGAGGGCAGAGAGTGACTGTATCATTTGCTATCACCTTTCCCAAGAGGTGAATGTGACCTGGGGGGACTTGCTTGTGCTGTAGAGTAACCATGTCTGTCTACACTTCCCTGTGGTTAATTACAATGGGAATCGTGCATGCAAAATCAATACCTCATGAATAAATCAAATATGGAATCGTACAAATAAATGATACAATTGTAAAATATTATATTCCTCGTAAAATCACATTAATCCCATGGTTTTAGATGGTAAGTTTATTTATTTAGCCTTATTTTAATTCTATGTTTTCAAAGTTGTTATGCACAGTGTGCTTAACCCCATTTGCCAGAACAGCCTGTAATTTCTGCCATTTTGATTTGGCAGCATTTCTGCGAGCATCTGTGAACAGAAAGAAACGAGGCCCTGCAAGCCAACATGATAAAGCTTGTGCAAATATTTGTATATTCAATTATCTTGTCCTCAGTCCCAGCATGTTCAGTGTTTTGTCAAAGGAGCATGGTTTTTCCAATGGTGACTGCTGTTCAGTGGTCGTTTTTTTAAATGCTTGTTTACAACATTGCTGTGGATATGAGAGAAGGGAAGTCAGTGTGCAAGAGAAAGAACCGGATTGGCTAACGTTGGTGGAACTGTTGCTAAGGGGCGGGGTATCGAGAGGGATGGATCAATTTGTCAGTCTGAGATAATGACCTCATAAGCTAAATATAACGCATTTAAGCGGTATCCCATAGCGCAATGTTGTACAAGACAACTCTGCATATGAAAGTGTCATCTAGTAGGTTAATGTATAAATGTTTTAACAGCATTTAAGTGACTTTTATAGACCGGTCTGACCTTAAAAAGAATATCTAACCTGATTCCACTGCGCTACCTGGCACTCAATGCAGTTCATTTCCAGAAGAAATTAATATGAAATATGGGGCCATAGAATTTAAAAGCCATGCAATTCGTTTTTTGCAGAGGCCATGGTTAACAGCGTATAATAAAAACTTCACCACGAACTCCAGCTCATGTATTCCAACTTGATGCATATTCTGAGTCAAGTTCCCTTTGAAATGTCAATACCAGTGTCTTCCCAGGCACACCTTTAGATATCAACATTGCTCTGTCCCATCCTTGGCAAAAGCCCTTCCAGTTAGGGCACACCTCAGGGATCCCAGAGACATTACAGAATCGGTGGAAGACTACTCATAAGGACTGAAGCAACAGTTGAATGTGGGTTCATGTTCAGGCCTGCCTGAGGGAGTCACGGCATGCTAGTCGCCTACTCCTGGGGGGGGGGGGGTCAGAACATAAGAGGACACATTCTGTAACGAAGTACACAAATAAAGGATGTTTATTTCCAATTCTTTATTCATTTGGACTGCAATATATATATTTATAAAAAAATGAAATATTCAAAAGGACAAAACAAATAAGTGGTTACCATAACAACACCGGTTACAACTGTTAAACCAATTTCTGAAAAGAGGGACCAGATAGGAATCGAATGGAGAGGGCATGGATAGCATATAAAATTCAAGGCACATGTTACAATTACTGGGTTGGAAATGTTGAAATATATAACGTCTTTTGACAAGGACCTAAAGCCCAGAATTTTACTCACTTTTTTGTGTCAGAATAGCCAGAATTCAAAATGCTCCTAAGGTGAGGTCAGTCCCACCCAGTGCCCCGTTGACCTAATTCCCTGCCAAACTTGAAATGAACGACTAGGGGGAGATTCTGCATAACCACTAAGTGTCTATAACCTCAAGACGATGCAAATAATCCAGTTTAAAAAGATCCTAAAGGCTCAGGGTACAGTACAGCAGGTGTTTAAAATAAGTTTAGTGGAGCTGGCTGACGTTGGGGAAAGGGTGGCATGGCGCATACTTTGAAAGGAATGGGAAAGAAAAGGCCCTGGTCAGATTGCTGTCCATTGCAGTTATTTTAGTAGAGGTGGCGGCCACGTTCTCTTTGAAAACAAGCCTGTCTTAACGAAGTGTGCAGTCTGGTTTAACTTAAGCAAACCCTATCTCATGAAATTCCCACCCCCGATTTCCCTTTTGTAGCGGTTCGTGAGGTGGTCTGCTTGCACGGTGAGCTTCGACAGGACACCAAACAGTCCGCGGAGGTGGAAGTGGAACTGTTCCTCCAAGTCCGAGTTGGTGTCCTCGTTGGGCAGATCCCCGGTCACCGGTTTCTGCTCTTCCTGTTTGACGGCCATCTCGAGGAAACTGGCTCCGCTACTCAGCTCCCGCTTCAGCAGCCCCCATTCCATGTCGTTCTTTATCGACTTGAGGAGGAGGTAGTGCTCGTACATATCCCGTTGCTTGTTGAGGCAGGGCTGCTGCTGGTGCTGATTGTTGTTGGGTTCAATCTCTGCAGTTTGGGCTCGTTCCTCCAGCGGCATATCCCGCAACAAGCTCGGCACCATGATAGTTTCATCCATGTTGTTGGCGGCCGCGATGAAACGGTTCATCATATTGATGAGGGAGTGCTTGTTGCTCGCCGGGTCGTTGATAATTTGCATCATCTTGAAGGGTGTTTTGAGTTCGCTTGGTGATAGAATAAGAGGCAGGTGGAGTCAAAGAAGAAACGCCAAATTACCCGTGGGGCTATGATCCAATTTCTGAGAAAAGAGAAAAACATTAATACGAGTCGTAGGCCTGAGGTTGCACCGACGCTACCATAGTGTGGGTATGTAGACAATAACAGATAGTCAAGATCGTATAACTATGTATAGTGAAACCATCATTAGGTAACCCGACACAAGACCGAGTGCAGCGAGGCTGCAGGGCGCGTCGCAAAGGACACATCTAGACGCGGTATGTCGCGGTAACGGATTAACTGGAAGCAGTTATAAAGGTTTGAAAAACTAGAAAAGGTTAGACATTTACGATCAGACGAACGAAGAAGTATTCCAACCACACAAAAATCGCAACTAGGAGTTAATAGCGTTAGTTGAAATAGTAGGTGTAGCACGAGTGCAACACAAAAAGATGAGCAGTTGTGATTACGCTGTATTTATAAACTGACCCGAATTAGGAGGTAGACCGAGGAGATGATTTCTTGATGGCGATGGTGCTTTGTTCATATACAACTCGAGGACTTCTCGAGCTCCTCTGCACATCACCTGCCGGGAAGAAAGGTGAAAATTCCCCCGACTAGTTTACAGCGGAAAAGGGCTTTTATAGAGACGACGCCGGATTAGAACAAATAGCCCCCATCTCTGCTCAATGTAACCGAACCTATTGGACGGGACCGGTTAAAAGGCGGGCTCTTGGGGCGCCTGATACCAAGCGAACCAATCGCAGAACACTTAAGCATCTCCATCAAAGGCATTACCATTTGCGTTTCCGCAATAATATGCATCGTATAATACACTTCCTTTTAAAGGACAGGTTCAGACCGTGTGGAGTTTTTTTTTTGCACCGTACAATTATTTTACCATAAAGAATAAGAAAAAAACATTACCCTCTAAAGACGACACACAGGTTGTGCACGCAATAGTTTGTGCAGTACAGTACTGCCACCTGGTGTTCAGAATGAAATCATGCCTGAGATGGTGTTGCGCTTTCTGCATGGTTTAGAAAATAGAGGTAGGAAAGGAATATCCTAGTTTCCCCGTGAATAATAATATATTCAATAAACCTCTCAAAATGCAACATGAATCGCACAGCACATATTTCTTGTATGCATGGTCTTGTTATACAGTTACTTGTAACAGGTAAACTTTACAGGTATTCTACTGCTAACAGATAATCAGCATTCAATTAAACTATGATATTGCCTCCTATTTTAGCCACTTCTCTGCACACCTGACACCACTTTACCTTTAAGTTCCTCACAGCCAATCAAATCCAATAATATATTTTTGACCTGTAGCCAACATGTTATTTAACTGTCGGACTAATATCCTATGTACTTGTATTTGAAAAAAACATGCGTTTCAAATCGACCAAACTTTATTTCCATAGCCCTTAATCACAAATAGTCACAAAGGGCTTAACAGGCAATTATTTATGACAAATTAATAACAATAACGACAACCGTCATAAAGATTAGTTATGGAGAAATACAGCATGAGATTAAATGTCTCTAACCTCATATTTACCCTTTATATAAGCAACATACTCAGAATTCACAATAAAATTCACATGGTTTTGCTTCAATGCATATCAGCTTTTTTAATAGCATAACCACAGACTAAATATAGCAAAATTACAAAACATTGTAGGCAGCACATCAACACAATCGTTGACAGTATTGGAAATGTTTACCAATTGGCAGGGTACGACTGACTGAAATGGTAACTTAAATCAAACATATTTACTACTAAATGAATTGGCTCCCTTTTTCATTTTGCCTTTCAGAAAAGCAGCAAATATCCCTTGTCAATTCATAGCAGTTCTCTTCTGCTTGGTTGGCATCGGGTACGTCAAATAAAAGAAGCAGCAAGTGTTATTTTGTCCCTAAAACAATATACGTGGACACGCAATAATAAAATTATGAGAAAAACATTGAAGTCTTTTCCTCTGCTGGTGCACATCTGTAAGACAGAGACAGCGGGACAGAGAGGGAGATGGATGTAGTTAGTTGGCCTTTGGTGTTTCATGGAACACTTGAATAATTGAATAGAAAACAAATAAGGCCTTGTTGAATCATCACTAAAGTGTGCCACTGAAGTCGGCAATTAATACAAGGGAGGTATTTTAGATATGGGGTTGAAGACTTGAGAACAGCTTTGTCAAAACCTCATCACACATTTTACATGAGGCCTCACCGTTCAACAAAATTGCATTGAGCATTGATGAACATGCCTATAAATCATACGCCCTAGCAATTTACCTGTGTTTCATTCCTAGACCATCTCGTATTGGTTGTTGGTTATGTATCGGGACAAACAGCAGGCCAGGAACATTCCAATGAGCTGTAAGAATAAAGACCATACACTCAGCATGTAGACCAACACATGGAGCCCTCAGAATGCAGCAGTGGACATGGACTCACGGCTCAACTTCATTTTAAAGGGGACTTATTATACCACCAGGTGTGAGTGTGATTAGCCTTACAAGCCGTTTCGAAAATCGGCCTAATATGACATCACTAGTGGGTGTGTCCACCTAGATCTGTGCTTGTCCTGTTGCCATTACGCCTGCCCCTTTATGGCGCTCATTGCACTCCTAACCCTCTCTGGAAAGAGGGATGTGTTCCTTCTCGTTGTATGTTATCTTATAATTAGAGAGTCTATCCTTAAATTTAGGGGGGGGGGGTGTAAAGTGAGGCCTGGGGGTGCTTTTGAAGACTATAAATGTGATTTAGGGCTACATACATAGCAGCAGTAGGTCATTCTTTGAATCAGCTTTTGTACCTGGAAGAATGCGATTCCAAAGGAGACGCCAGCGATGATTCCCAGATTAGCTTCCATTTTAGTGGACACCACAGAGAAACAGCCCTAAATAAAACAAGACAATGCAATACATCAAACACAATTCAAGACATCACAGCCAAGACCCAAGCACCTCAACACCCTCAGTCCACCCTCGACGCCAGCTTCAAACACGCAAAACCCATTTCCTTATCAATCCACGATTTAGCTCACCAACACCAACTGGGAACCAAACTTTCCGAGGGAGTGGAACCACACTCAATCCGTACCTGCTCGTACACCTCTGTCGCGGCCTGTTTGAGATCTTTGAGGACCTCCGGGCTGCAGTGCTTGGTCTTACAGCAGCTGGTTGGGATGCCGTTCTCTTTGAAGTAGGCCGTCCCATTCCAGTCCGTGTATGTATTGATGCCACAGCAACCCAACTACACAGGTAAAGGAGTGAGCGAGTGACAGAAAACAAGTTGGGCCGCAATGATGTGGACCAAAAGCGGGACCAAATTAAAACAGTACTACGGGTGCAATAGACTTAGGCTTTATTTATTGAAATGTGTTACCTGTACGAAAACTTGATTGTTTAAAAAGGTAAAAGAGACCTCAAACAGGAATCGGTTCCTAGGTTTACCTGGTTTTAGTACCAGCTGAGAGCAACGCCAGTGTTTACTACTTACAGTACTCTGAATGGTGTCCAGGGCGTTGTGGTGGCTGTCGGTGGTGTTGTACTGTTTCACAGCGGTGGTAAAGGCCTTGTCCAGTATGTGTTTGAGCTGGGGAAGGACGTTTTTGGGACATTCATGTGAACTGAAAAGAAATGTGGCCCTGTTAATTGGTAGTGCTCAAAGTGGGTTGGAGTCCATTTCTCACCTCGTGCCTAAAGATGAATCCTGAGATTCCAGCCACAAGCTCAGCCAAGAACACCAAGGTCAGGAACATGGCATACTGACAAAACACAAACACCACCAAAAGATGAGCTCACTGCAACACGTTCAAAGGACGCTTGACGGATATAAATATCTATATAATAATATATAAATAATATCGCAAGAACCATGCACGACGCTTACCAGTTTGAGCATCCATGGGCTTCCTCGGCAGGTCGCAAAGCAACCGAACAACCCAAAGACAATAATGCAGGCTCCGGTCCCGATGAGGACATATGGCGCGTTGGTGCTCTGGTCAGCAGCCAGCGCCAAGTAGTTTTCTAGGCTGACTTTCCCCCACACGCCGACGGCCAGCAAGATCACACCTGTGGCCTGGAAGCAGTAGCAGATAGTCAGCAAGAATTCTCAGTAGATACAAAATGGCTTTTAAAGAAAGGGCACACACACACACACACACACACACACACACACACACACACACACACTTGATATATTTGTCTGACCATATATTTTGTAGTTTTAAGACAAAGAGGTTGTCAGTAACATCTGCCATGAGGCAACGTAGGCTTCGCTGTATCTAAACTTAAGATATTTAGACGCTATACTGAGATTTACACGTCCATCCTGCACTTAAAACACTTTAGGTCGTATAACCGCAGGTTAGAGACTGTACACATCAGCCTCTCAGTCTCTGCATTAGGCTGCGATAGTCATCAGCTCACCCAACCGATAAATTGTCAAATAAACCTGAACTTTGCACCCACTTAGACCAGTGACGTTATGATTAATGTCCCCAAAAGGACAACAGCGGGTTATTACCATAGAGACAATGTCCATGCATTTAAACTCCTGCTTCTTAAATATAGGCTACATTCAGTTATGGTATTCCCATTCTATAATTCTTATAGTGTTGTTTGATCAATGGTTACTTGCATGCATTCAATGTCAGACGTTGTACGTTTTAGAAAAAGTATTCGTGTTATGGAAAGTGCAACTATTTGCGTGGCCGAATGGCTACACAACAGACGTCCGTGTGTTGTTGCGGTTATGAACTTCAAACAAGCGCTTCTCAACAACAAAGAAGTCCCGATTTCAATCTCTCATGACAAAAGCCTTTCTAATCGACCCCTTCGTATGGGGGCAAGATCATGATCTCCTGTTATATTCGGGTTGTAGAAGGACCCATGCTACGTGGGCATTGCCGCTTTAGCCCATTGTTACCTTAGCGTACATGACCTGCGGATATATATATCCACACAAACTTACCCAGAATATAAGGCTGTAGGAAATAAGGAAGGTCTTGAGGCAGGTAATCACGGGCTTTGTCTGAAGCCGTCTCGACGGTGGCGACATGTTGGCTTTTTTTCTGATACGTGGAAGAGAAGAGAAAACTTTGCTCCGTCCTATTGAGGAAAAAAACTTGCAGGATAGATCCTAGGAGTGGGGGAAGTGTCGTCACTAACCCACATTTCACTTTCCTGAGGGAGTGGGGAGAGTCCTGAGGATGGTGCTGGAGCGCCGATTAGTGTGTTTCAAATCAAAACAAAACAAAAAACAAATCAACAACAACGATTCATTATGGATGTGAGGTCCCCGTTTGTTTGTAGCGTAGATTGTGTTTATACATGCATCTGTGTGCAACTGTGCATGCGTGTGTGAGTGCATGCTCGTGTGAGTGCATGCGTGTGTGTGAGTGCGTGCGTGCGTGCGTGTGTGTGTGTGTGTGTGCGCGCGCGTGCATGTGTGTGTGTGTGTGTGTGTGTGTGTGTGTGTGTGTGTGTGTGTGTGTGTGTGTGTGTGTGTGTGTGTGTGTGTGTGTGTGTGTGTGTGTGTGTGTGTCTGTTTGTGTGTCGGCGTGCGTCCAAGACGATCAATACATTTTTAAGGTGGCTTTTAAGATATAGGTTTACACGCTTAGGATTTCAGAAAACAAACGCTACACTAGCTCCAGCTGTTATTCCTCCATTTGAGTATGGGAACTGGTTTATAAGGGCGCCGTCTGGGAGGTATTGACCAAGAAGTAATAAAGTGCCACCTAGCGGCAGTTTCTATATTTTGTAAGATGAGTTGGATAGTTGGGGGAAACTCGGAACACGCTGCTGGGTCCTTTGGTATTCCCCACTAGATTGTATTTAAAGGGAACGGCCGTATGACATGCTAGGGACTTATCGCCGGAGATCCACCTAACTTTTACTTTGGACAACCAAGTTTCATTATGGCAGTTACATTACACGGCGTCGTTGTAATATTGATTTTCTACGTCACAGGTGAGTCGTTATGGATCCGAACAAAGCAGCTAAGAAAATCTGACCTCGATTCTTTTAAGAAATATGTACTTTCTTAAAAAAGGCTTTGTGTCTTCTCTTTTGGTGTAACTAATCATTTAATCTATTCACTCTAAAGGCGTTACTTAACTGCAACTGAATAGATATTTTTTGTTTGCTAAAAAAAGGCTTGCGGGCTAGATACCAGACAGTTCTCTGTGAATCAGAAACAGTTGCATCTGCACAAACAATAACAATTTTATTAAACACAGATGGGCTGGGTTCCTGCAGATATGTTGATGATCATCCATCTCCTCACTCAAGGAATCTTCACAACTCTGACTATAGGCTCAAACAAACAATACCAGATAGGGTTCTACCACAGCTCCTCCTGCCTCCTGTATTTGCATGTGTGTGTATTCAGGTTTCTTTTCTGTGTCAGAAGATGTTTTTGTCATTACAGTGGCACTTTAATCTCTACTACCAGCCTATTACTGTGTCTCCAATGCCTCTTGCGCAAAGCAATCTTTCACCCCCCCCAACCCCCCCGCCCCCACAAGCAAACACACACACACACACACACACACACACACACACACACACACACACACACACACACACACACACACACACACACACACACACACACACACGCACACACACAGTGAATTTCCTTAGAATCCACACGATTCAGATAATGAACACTAAAAGCTAGAATTAAAATAGATATTAAGAAATATCTTTTAGTTCTTATATGACCTTGCTCAATAGTCATAGATTATCCCCGATATCAGATCAGAGATGAGTGTTTTTAATGTATTTTGTTGCACTACAGTGTTATAAGTCCGTAGTAGAACCTCATTAAACACGGCTTTCCATCATGTATATTGGTAACAAGTCGTGTTCACTCCTCTCTTCTGGAACTTTTCTGTTAAAGTCTCTGTGTGAAAAATGAGAAGAAGCTTTCACTGAATGGAACATTTCACCCAGTGAAATTGCTGAAAAGTGGAAAATCAGCCAAACTACCGTAGGCTAAAATGTGTTCCAGGTTCCATATGAGCAACTCCAAAGAAATGCAATAATGTACTCCTTTTTAAAACAGCTCATCTGGCTCCTAGATGCTGTCCTTTTGCCAAATGAAAGAGGTTGAGTCAAAGCAAGCATCACATTAATGTCATGCCAAAAACAAACTAGTGAAGATGGGGGGTGGGAAATATTCCCCTGTCTTCTACACATAGTTTACGATCCCAGGAAGAGAGAGAGTGACTATTAGCATTAGCCACAAATGGTAAGCAAGGGTCTTACTGTATGGAAAGTTGTATTCACATCTGGAGAGACCGTGCTTACGTGGGCATAGTTCGGCCAACACAGCAGGAGGGCAGCAGTTTCAACATGTTTTTTATAGTCTGAGCAAATTTGTTTGTTTTTGCCCAAACTTACGGTCAGAAAAGTCATTCACATTACATGGGTGGAAAGGATCACATTTACGACACAAAAGATCATAGCCCTGCATGAATCAGAGGAGGCCAAAGCAGAGTGTTGAAGCTGCCAAAAAAAGATTCCTTTCATAAACTTTAATGGATTTTATAGTTTTGATGTTCTTAGGTCTTTTCAGTACTCAACAAATTACTGAAAAAGCTAAGACATTTTGGCCTCTCTACAGACATCAATAGTTTCCCACTTCATTTTTAAGCCCCCCAGGGAGTGTTTGTGCGATCACTGTCTGCTTTACTGATCGTAGGTCCAGGTGACTCAGGAGTGGAATGTTACTGAGCCACTCCACCAGAAACAGCACACGCCAACGATCAGTACAGAGCAGCATGGGGCTGGAGGGGAAACGCTTTTGAGCTTTTTGAGTTGAGAGGAACTAAACTGAACATAAACTTGATGGTGTGCCATTATAGTTTCAGCTGGAACGGAGGAAATGTACAGTAACTATGAGCTGGTGTCAGAGGAGGAACCAATTGATGAAGGCCCAAGACTGGACTACAACGGTACGTGTGTAAGCACGCACACACACACACACACACACACACACACACACACACACACACACACACACACACACACACACACACACACACACACACACACACACACACACACACACACACACACACACACACACACACACACACACAAACCATTGGTAAGATATGCCAATGCATCAGAATTGAATTTCAGTGGAAAATGAATTTAAATCTTTCATCATTTTGACCGCCGACCACATCACCCATTGTTCCACCTTTTCTCCCGCGACTCAGATACTCAATGTGTTTTGTGGCCTCAGATCCAACCTGGTGTCATCCTCTGAGCCTGGCCAATGGGGAGTTGAGCTGCGTCTCCCCTCGAGGAAGAAGCTACAGCGGCACCCTAGGCACACGTTGCGAGATGACCTGTGACCGCGGGTACAAGCTCGTGGGCAAGTCCTCAGTCCACTGCCTGGCCAACCGCCGCTGGTCCGGCACGGCCTTCTGCAGACGTAGGTCCTCGTCCTCGGTCCTTCTTTGTTTTACGGTGCCATCATATGGCCATTAAGCACCCACTGCACTTCAACCAGCCATCACCCACACACACTCAAAGTGGGCATTTGAAATCCTTTGAGACTGTAACTGATTTATGGCTACAAGATCAAAATGCACCGGACTTCCTTGAGGTTCTGGTGACTCCTACCACGAATGCCATGTGATATTTGGTGGCATCACAGGTATCACAGCTGTCTTTAATGTTTATGTCAAGGATTAACCCTTTTGGAGCATCATATAGTTCAAAGTGTGCAATTAATGCCCCTCACGAGAGTACCTGCTCCCTCCCTTGTGTGTGCTTTCTGTAGAGATACGCTGCCGTGTGCTGCACTTGAACCCGCACGGCAGGTACACTTGCTCCCAGGGTTTCGTGGTGGACTCCAGGTGTGATTACACCTGCAAAGCCGGCTACCGTATCATTGGACAACACTCTCGCACCTGCCAGCCAGACGGCTCATGGAGCAACAATGAACCCGTCTGTACAGGTACAGTTCCAGTTTATTTAGATAACACCCCAACATTTTCTTGGGGAATTCTTAAAGTGTTTTTCTTAGAGCAAGTCCTGATTCCCCGTAATGAATACATACTTAAATTAAATCTTTCTCTGCGATAAGATGGTCGTTAGTGATCCATGTGTTGCCTAGCTCCCCCAACATCCTGTCTCTACCCACACAGCAAACACACTCATCTCCACCCCAACCATTCATATGCTTCCTTCCTCTCCATCTCTGGACTGCATCCAACACCACAGATTATCTTTGACTGCACAGTCCTCTTCAAACGAAAATAAATCCTTGGTAATTAACTCATGCCCACGGAAAAGGGGCATCTCTCTCTCTCTCTCTCTCTCTCTCTCTCTCTCTCTCTCTCTCTCTCTCTCTCTCTCTCTCTCTCTCTCTCTCTCTCTCTCTCTCTCTCTCTCTCTCTCTCTCTCTCTCTCTCTCTCTCTCTCTCTCTCTCTCTCTCTCTCCCCCCCCCTTGTGGTATTGCAGGGTTAATTACTCCGTTTAGTTTCTTCCTTCAGATGATGATCCCCCAAAGATCAGGTGTCCTATGTCCAGAGCCAAGTACGCTGACCCGGGGGCACTCACCGCCAAGGTTGCCTGGGACCCCCCCGTTGCCACGGACACGGCTGATAAAGCACCTGAGTATGTCAACACTTTGTTCTTTCAGCTTCCGGTCTGCTCTTTGAATAGAAAGTACCATGTGTGCCATTGTTTCTCTCTGCAGGGTGATATTGGTGGGCCAAGAGCCCGACACGGCTTTTAAAGAAGGGGGCACCGTTGTCCGGTATAAAGTGTACGATCTAGCAAGGAACAGGGCCGGCTGCAAGTTTATCGTTCGAGTTGTGGGTAAGGAAATAACTTACTTTACATAAACTTATCGTATTTATTTCTCTTAGTTTGAATTTGTCTGGATTCCTCAACATATGTGAGGGGAAAAAAATAGACTAAAATTGAGAAATATCAGTCCCTTCTCATTACTGGCCCCTTTGGCCGGTTAATTAACTACAGCCAGACCGAACTCATGCATCCGGAGCAATTGAGTTCGAGCTCAGTGGGTTGAGACCATAACAATCATACATTTCTGTTCAATCAACACAAATGTGGTAAAAAAATAAAATAAACTTAAAGAACACAATTCTTTTCGCCATGATCCTAATTATTTCGCCATTTCCTTAAATTTGCATGAACAAAACATAACACAAGTTCAAATATAACAGAAAAATAAGTGTCACAGAAGGTCTCAGATTTCAGGTGAAATTACATCTAATCATATATTTGCACATTTAAAGTGAAGTGTGCACATAAAAATCATTAATGTGGTCGTTTTATTGCGACCCCCCCCCCCCCCCATGTTCTGCTCCTGCTAAGTCAGAAGATGTGAGGGGCTAAATCCGCCCCTGCATGGTTACCTGTCCTGCTCCTCGGACACCAATAACTACGGGGCGGTGTGTGAGTACCACTGTGAGGGGGGCCATGAGAGGACGGGGACGTCGAGCCGCGTGTGCCAGTTTAACCACAGCTGGAGTGGCGCTCCTGCAGAGTGCAGACGTGAGTGTTGGACTGCCCTAAGACCTGGATGAAACACACGGTCTGCATCAGGGTAGGGTTGTGTGGGCACTAATTCAGCAAACTTTTTTATCGTCGGAGTGCCGGGAACATTGTTCTGCATTCTCAATGAAATATGATGAGAATATTTGCTTTCCGTATGATAAATTAAGAGCAGAGATTAATAAAATAGTTTGCATCTGATATTCTATGTTAAATTACTTTATACCTCAATATAAATCAAACCATTTGTTGGATTGTATGGACAGTATTTGTGTAACACTATTGCATAGTTTTTCCTATTGCAAAGTTCTGATATGAATTGATGGACTTTAATGTCTATAGGAGTAACACGTGCATACACACACATGCTCACCTTAAGTGTTATTATATATTTAATGAATATGCTAACTAGTGTATTCTATTCCATAGAAATGGAGTTCAGGACGAATGTAAAGACAGTCTCTGCTCTCATGGATCAATTCTATGAGAAGAGGAGATTGCTAATCGTCTCCACACCTAGTTTAATGAACCAGGAATACAGGCTGCAGAACCTCATGATACAGGTGACGAGTAGTGCACACATATCTCATCGGATACGCTCATAGTTCATCAAGATTGAATATTCCTACAGTTTTTTTCAGACCCACTTTGCAATCCACTTTCAGAAATCGCGTTGTGGCTTGGACCTGCGTCATGTGACTGTGATCGCGCTCCTGGGCTCGGCCCCTCAAGAGCGCGGCCGGATTAAAACCAAACCACTTCATCCAGGAGTCATCGAGGGTCTCAGGTAACCAGGCCCCTGCCTTGAAGCTCCATATAACATGGCCGATCAAATGATACTACAGCAAGTCCACATCCATGTTCAGTGCCTGGAAATTTTCAAATCAAGTGTAAAAAGCCTTGGTTTCATCCAGAAACCAACATTTTAGTATATTGTGGTTTGTGCGCTCAAACGCTATTTTTATAACGCATAATCATGGATGAAGATAACAGAGCTTGATGTGCTGTGGCTCATTTGAGACTAGACAAGTCAAAGCTGAATGCCTGAAGGCACAGGCCGATCTCCAAGTGTATACCGAATGTGTTTGGTGTGTGTGTGTCTGCGTGTAATTGAACAGTTCTCTAGTTACCGTTTTTCAAAAACAATTCAAGTTATAATTCTAATGAAAAGCGGAGGAAAGGGACTCTTATTTTGGTGTTGTGTTCCCGTGCAGACAAGCCTTCAGGATCTCCCGGTCCTACTTCAGTATGCTGATTCTGGACAAAAACGGCGTGGACCGCGAGAGGTTCATCACCCCCATGTCCTCGGACGAACTCTTCGCCTATATCGATGACTTCCTGCTGGACGAGGAGGAACGAGACAGGCTGGAAATACACCGAGACATCTGCGTCTAACCCCGATAGGGCGGTCCCCCTGGTTGTCATGAGGATAAACTGATCAAAACTAGCTGACTGAGACCAAAGACGGAGGAAAGAAGATGTAATTAAGTTACACGATATAATGTGGTTTTAAAAGGTAGAACGTAACCATGTTACCAGTGTGAAATCACCACAGATTCTTAATATTTATTTGAGTGCCAGGCAATGCAGACAAACCTTTAAATTACATTTTAAAATAAATAAAATATCACCCATAGTTGGAATCTATACTAGTAGTTTTATTTTATTTCAAGTTTATTGTGCTATACTTCAAAACATTTACATATTAGGTTCAGGGATAACATTAAGACTTTACACAGCCTTTAAAAATATATATTTATTTTACATGGAGGCACATACTCAAACTAGTATCACTGTGTCATAAATACGGATGGATATTAATACGTTATTCCAGATTAAAAACAAAATCATCCAAAGGCGGTATAATTATGATGCGTATAATTTGAATATACTAACGCCTATTGGTTATGTCACTGGGCTGTGCAAAAAAAAATATAGGTGGAGCATACAGAGCTATGTAAATATTTGTACTTCAATGAGAATGAGGTGATGCATATAGTTTTAGTGTTCAGGAGGCACTCTAGATGGTGTTGTTAGCTTTATGATCACAGGGAATTGGTCTCAAGGGGTACGATCCGTTTGAAAACAGTCCCTTTCATTTCAGTGTGAGAACAAGGTTTGGAGTCCTTTTTTGGGGGTTTTACCCATGGTGGAACGCAAACGAAGAGTGCCCTCTGCCCAGGAGTCCGGGAACTGCATCATCTTCTCCCACACACTCACCTCCTCACCCTGGGAGTCCATTTCTACGCCGTCCTTCCCAACTGTTAGATTGCCTGGCAGTGGAAAAGATGGCAAAAAAATGTATACACAAAATTAGTATACATCAAATGGTGTCCATATGTCCCTTTTATAATCATGCAAGCAGCAGTGAATAACCTATAATTCAAAATTCCTGTACAAAATGTATAATTTAAAAGTCAGAACTGAAAATGGCCACTGTTTAGGCCTATGCATTTCAACAAAGTTTTAGCTACAGTTCAGCCCTGTGTGTGTATTTGCGGAAGGAGTTTCCCAGACAAACAGGGTCCATAAACCATGCGAAAGGGGAACAAGCTTAAGGCGGTGGAGCTGTTCCCTGGTGCTGGCGTACCTATGCCGGTGCTCAGACGCACACCTCCCATGAATTCGTTGCTGGCCACGGACTCCCTGTCCCAGACGGTGAGCTCCAGACACATGTCCCTCAGCTGCCCCAGGCTCAGCTCCTTGTACACAAACGTGTGGTCGTAGTGAGGGTTATGGTTCTTCTTCACCACCGGCGTCTTCCTCTTGGTCGACTTGACGTTGGCGGGCAACAGGTGCCTGAAAGTATTGCGTGTTGAAAATAGAGGAGGGAAATGTGAGTGAGTACAAGGGACATTCATCTAATTCCTAAAACTTTTATTTATCTTGCTTCCTCTATGAATCTTTTATTACTTTTTAGTTTGACACTCACCCTTTCACAAAGGTGTCGGAGGTAGCTCCACCTTTCATTGCCACCAAACTCTTGGCCTCTTTTATTAGGACATGAAGTTCCCCTCCTTCCACTGCATGGGCTTTCTTGCCTAAGTGGAGGAATTCAGCATAAAAACAAACCTTTAGAATTTGTTTTTGTTCTTTAATACGTCATACCGCCACGCATAATGTAGCCTTACCTGAGAGTCGCTCGGCTTTTGCAGGCTTTTTTGGTGTAACATACTTCAAGCAGATGACCAACTCCCCCTTGTACTGTGCAAAGGCAGAGGCTAGCTCGGGAGAGGCTGTCTGTATAAAATAAACCACGGAAGACACACACACGCCCACACAAAATGACACATCACTTATCTCCATCAATATTGACAGGGTTTAAGATCGGCCTGCTTGGGGACAGACACCGCCCAAAATAGGGCAGAGTAGAGTTTGAAGACAAGAAACTCAAATAGAAACCCTTAGTCGCGTAACCATGCCTGAACGTAAGCTGTAGACACAAGCGTTCAAACGCAGGCGGAACATTTTGGCCTTTGGGAAAAAAACAACAAAAAAACATGCACCATCTGTTTTTTCGGATGGTGGTAACATACCTTGGCCATGAGGACAACGCATTCCTCCTGGGGAGAGTCCAGGTCGCGCACGTCAAGGGTGATCATCACTTCGCCCAGGAAGGCATTCCGGCTCAGGCGGCCGTTGTGCCACACGGCGATAGCCAGGGTTTGGTTCGTCAGCTGCTGGCGACCGATGGAGTACTGGTGGAGAGGGAAGGAGCAGAGGATGAGAGATATAGGGGATATGGAGGAGTGAGGGGGAGGATAAGGACGTTGGGGTGGAACATCCCTACGGCTGCAAAAAGGATCCTTGAACTCAATCCCACGTTAATGTTTGGATATTTAGGCCTGTGCTGCATGTTTAGTGACAAATAAGAAGACCAGAGTCAATATTCTGCCTAAAGCTTAAGGTCAACAGTGATGGTATGCTTGTGTGGGTGTAGCAAGTCTGTATCAACACTCTAGTACAGGTTTAACTAAATGCTATATTAATGTATCATACTAGCACAATACTTAGCAGAAAGACAAGTAGGCAACACAATTAATATTTAAAATTTTGTCAATAACATCCTTTGTAATAGTATGTTTTAACAAATCCAAAGTCAAAACTCATTTTCTTCAGCGACAAATATAGTCAATGATATAGAAATGGTCTCCCGGTCAGCTCTCCTATGCTAATCAAGCTATAAAGTAAACACCTTAAGCGTCTCATTGTAGACTGGATTGGTAGTATTTCGCTTGATTGCGGTTTTCCTTTTGCTCTGGCGAGACTTTTCAGGTAGGAGATAACACTTGACATACCTGAGGGACAAGGAAAAAAGTTGATTCATTGTCATCCTGTGCAAATACCGCTGGTAAAAATCCATTTGTCGACTATATATAATGGCAAGACACATGGCGTGCCAGTAAAAATCTGATTGGTTATTTTGCAAAGCTTTGCAAACATTGGAAGCCATCTTATCTAAGATCGTGGTGATCCTTGCATGCAGAGTGTGGTTTGAGGTAAACAAAGATTTACATTTGATGTTCATATCCGTAGCGAGTTACTGTGTTTGTTCTGCACGTACAGCTCAGCTGCAGAGGTGAAACATCAACAGGCCAAAGTCTGTCTGAATGCACAGGAGTGTGTGACAGTAGCGCATGCCATCTATATTTAATATACCGTCATTGGTGTTTTATGGCCTGTGTCAAGAGGAAAGATAAGATAAGGGAAGCTAGCAATTTAGGTTTCCCTACTATCCAGAGAAAACAACAACGTTGCAAAGGATAGTCTGGTCAGAGGTTGGGGCCTTTGACACCCAGCCGAAAGGTTCCGGGTTCGATTCCCAATGTCTGCAGTCTACCTATAGGCATCCTTAAGCCAGATGGCTAACCCTTTCCTACTCCTTAATGACATGCATCTGTACACACCTTTGTACAAACGCTTGCTCAATGACCAAAATGTCCATCGGGTCAACCTCAGGTTATTCACTTTGACCTTGGATTGAGGTTATCTCATCCCGCACAGCTGTGTTATCCTAACCCCCCCCCCCCCCCCCCCAACACACACACACCCCTCCCTCCCTACGTACGGGTTGCAGTGGCGCCGGGCTGCGTCACCATAGGCCAGGTCGTGGCACTCCTTGATGAAGACGATCAGGCTCTGCGTATGTTCGTCGTAGCTGACGGTGTACACGATCTCCCCGCTCACGTCCACCGAGTCGTAGTCCCCTGTGTCGCTGTAAATACTCATGGTGCTTCCCATCGTCACCTGAAAGGTTAACGGTCAACGCTTGTACCAAGACCAGAATCAATGTTCTGCCTCATGTTTAAAGCCAACGTTGATGGTATGCTTGCGTGGGTGTAGCTGCATTGGGTATGACACACATACTGCGTGTCAACACTCTAGTACAGGTTTAACGCAATGCTAGATTATTGTATCATACATTTCAGCTGTAAATGATCATGGTGCTTCCCAGCATGACCTGAAAGGTTGACGGTAAACGCTTGTAACGTGTGCATCGTCAGCAAGTCCAAATCAGGGGGTATTGTGAGAGCGTTTAAGTTCTTTGGTCGTGTGATAAGGTAGCACTGTTGTGGAACTCACCGATGAGCTCCGCCGACTGGTGGAAACTGCCTTTTTGTGCAGGTTGACCAAGCTGTCGATGTCCTCGTCCTCCTCATCCTGTAGCATCAACATCGAGCACCGAGTTTGTTAAAACCCGGTTTCGAGTTCCCTCGAAACGTAAAACAAGTGTCACAGGAAAGAAACGGGTCATTTCAGAGAAAGGGGGGGGGGAAACGGGTCACCTGAATGTCGAGACCCGGGACAGAACGACTCCTGTGGCCCATGGCTGGACGGACACCCTCCTCCACCTCCTCACGGAGGTCCAGGGCGGAGGCGTGCACTGTAACACACACACACACACACACACACACACACACACACACACACACACACACACACACACACACACACACACACACACACACACACACACACACACACACACACACACACACACACACACACACACACACACACATTGACGGCGTTGGACCGGAGTAATTTGCATTAGTCTCCACTTACAAAACGTTCTTACCAGGAGTGTTTCTTCGCCGTATGCTCTTCTTAAACATGCCCTCGCCCTCTGAGGTGTCCGGGCTGCGGCCGGCCTGCAGCTCCTCTGGGTCCTTGGCGGGGGGGTACGGGGATGGGGGGTTAAGTGTTAAAAAATGCATAAAGCATAGAGATTTATACAATTATTCGCATCTTATGAATTGCTTAAACCTTGATGGTATTGTCTGGGATCGCACAGTGGGTTTCACCTACGCTGCCAGTAACTAGCGACTAGTTAACAATAGGATCTGTATCGGACTGCATAGAATAAAAGTGTCTCAGCGACGGGTGCTCTAGTATGCAACAATGTTTCAAGATCATCAATTCCCCCCCCCCCCCCCCTCGCCCCCCCAGCGCTAACTGGTCCAGGAGACAGACCTTATCCAAGGAACCACAGGCAGGCTCTCGTGCAGCTGCGTCAGACGAAGAGCCGTGACTGCTTAAGCTGTCCGCTTTGCTCAACACATTCCCACTGGAGACATTGGACCCGGCTGGACTGGACCGGACCTTGCTTCTCCTGTGGGACAGCGCCACAAACATCAAGTTAGCATCCCGTTCAGCACGCAGACCGGCGTGGTGGTTGGGAGGTGCGTTGCAGGTCCCTCACCTCAACGGTTCTGGGGTTGTGCTAGCCGACAGCGCCAGGGTCTTCCTGCTCGACAGACTGGATCCGTCGGCATTATCGGCATCACTGCTCTGTGGTTTGCTAGCGTGCGGCGGGCTGATCCGAGGGGCACACACAGGGCCGTGTCAGGGGAGAGAGTCTGGGTTGTGTATGGAGTCACGATTCGGATCGAAGGGGATAATAAATGGGGTACGGTAGGGGTCGGGAAGCCAGGCGGGGTCTTACTCTTCTCGGTCGGCAGCCGGCGGTGGCGGCTTCTGCCGTGGGTGCGGAACAGGGATGAGGGGGAGGGCCTTCAGTGGAGCTTCTTCTGATGCGCTCCTCAACAGAATCTCCCCAGCCGTCTGGCGCTTCTTCACTAACAAACGGAAGAGGTACACACATGTTGGTTTAACCAACGGTAATGGCTGTATATACAACTAGGGCAGGGGATGAGGTTAACCAACAAACAATTGTTCCGATTGGCGAAAAATGTGTGATGGCACACCAGAAATAACCTAGGTCACTGCATATCTAGTTTCTCTTATTCTATTTGGTTACTAAAGACACAATTGTATTATGAAGTACATTTCTTTTGGGTTTTTCCATTCCAGTTTCAACTGGAAACAAGATAACATTCTTGACAGAGCACTGCCATTTCCTCATTGAGAGCCGGGCTCTCCATGCCTTCCTGTTCTAGTACTCACGAGCTGCTGGCCTCTTCAGCGAGCTTCTCACTAGTTCATGCCCCTGCTTGGTGGAGAAGCGGTTCACCCTGTGGTCATAGAACCAGTCGCCTGTGCATTTCTTCAGGTCCCTGAAGAAATACAAAAGCATCAGCCCAGCTGACCGCCTAGTGGAGCACATCAACGCAGTCAGCAAGAATTTGAAATGAAAGAATTTAGCAAGAGATGGAGGGATTACGAGATGATTTCCGTAGAATTGCAAGAACGCCAAATTTCGTCAGGCGGATTTCATGGTTAGGAGCCACTGAAGCCAAATCAAACAGAATCAGACCATCAATTGCTGATGGCGACGTTCACAGCGTTGTTATTCGGCAGGGTTGGCAAGGCGAGCGAGGGTTAGTGCGGTGGAACGTGAAGGAAGGAATCTTGCTTACGCTTCTTTGGCACACACGGTGCAAAGGCAGGATCCGTCGGCGCGCGGCGAGCGGCATTTTGGGCACACATTGTGTTTACACGCCCTGCACTGACTGGAGCCGAGAGACAGTCTACTAAAGGCCTGCTGGCAGCGACCGCAGCTGCGCAGACTGTACCTTCCACTGCCGCGCTTGGCCCCCTTCCTCTTGGTGTCCTGCAGGTCCGACTTCAGCTTCCTGCGATGGAAAGCGGAAACACGAATTTCAGTTCGACCCCTGTCAAATCTATTTGTTCATCGTGATAAGTTAGAGCAAGGTCAAAACACAAACCCTTATCAGCACCAAATTGCTGTTGGGTAATAATATTTGTCGACCAATATGATGTTTAATCAGGTTGGTTTCATGAAACAACCGCCACACATAAATGAAAGCATTTATTATAAACTATGCTGGATACTACTTCGTTCCCTTTAGTGAGTGTCCGTAATGCAGTGGGATTCAGTGAAGTGCTTTTATTGTCTTGATTTCTCTAGAGCAGAATTCCGTAAAAGCTTCGGAAGGGTTTGACAGTACATTATACAATTCAAGGGACTACACTAGATCAGTCTTTTTCATACTGCAGGTGGTAGGCAGGATTTTGTTTAGTGAAAAAGATGAACAATAATTTAAAATCATGTAAATACTAGATTAATTGTGTTCCTGCACTAGACAATCTGTGGGCCTATACTAAATGATTTTGGTTCTATCCTAGAAGATTTGTTTACTATAAAAGATAATCTGAGGACATATGCTTGATATTTTGGTACCCATGCTAGAGGATTTTGGGTCCCATTGTATATGATTTTGGTGCCTCAACTCAATGATTTCTTGTCCTTTACTAGATGATTTTGGTTCCCATACTAGATGATTTTGGTTCCCCTAGATCATTTTTGGTTCCCATGCTAGATTATTATTGGTTCCCCTAGATGATTTTTGGTTCCCATGCTAGATGATTTTTGGTTCGCATACCAGATGATTTTTGGTTCCCATACTAGAGGATTTTGGTTCCCATACTAGATTATTTCTGGTTCCCCTAGATGATTGTGGGTCCCAGACTAGGTGATTTTTGGTTCCCGCTCACCGAATGCGTTGCTCCTCGTTCTTCCTCAGCTCGGCGTCACGGTGCAGAACCTCCACGATCAGCTCCCGCTCCGCGTCCGTGAGGTAGGCCAGGTTAATCATTTCTTCCACCTCGGGCATGCTGACTACTTCATGGGTCCTTCGTGGAAAACTGCCCGTTTCCAGGAGTAAATGTTGATCTTGGATTAGAAAAAAAAAAGAAAACCCATTCTGGAACCCAGGTCATTTCTTTGTGCTTATAGTGCTCACACTAGGGCGACTCTTTGCACAAACATCCTCAACGCCTACATCAGAGTACCATAATGTGTCCCTCAATGGTGTTTCAAGACGTTTGGATAGTAAACAACTCACTATTTGGCAGGTCTACCAGGACTGTGCTACTCCTCAAAGCGCAGAGGAAACCAACGGGCAAAACGGTTGCACTGCGTGGTCAATGGAACACTAGCTGGTCAATACCAGGGCAATGGCTGGTAGGTGACTGCAACCGTTCCCTCCTCGTCCATGCGGTGGAGCGCAGCAGACGGCACTGCTGGAGATTGTTCATTAAAACCAAAAAAGAGATGTGTGAATATTAGTATTGCCAGACTTGCATAACATAAAATAAACCACATCAGATTGTGATTAAATACATGACTAAAGGAACTAGGGAAGACTTGGGCCCAATCCCATTTCTACCCCTTACCCCTTCCCCTTACCCCTCCCCCTTGTTTTGAAGGGGTAAGGGGTAGAAATGGGATTGGGCCTTGCTCTAATGTTAAAGGTTAAAAAAGAGTCAAACAATCCAGATCACATGTGTGTAAACAAAAAAGGCACATTATGTCATGTGCAGCAAAATTTTCCCATTGGGCTTGAACATGATGGAAACTGGTCAATATTAGTTTAACATTACATTCAATGAAGGAGACAGGCCATCATCTGTCTAGGAAATCCCACAGGGACCTTAAGGGTGAGAGGGTAACCAACCATGGTAGACACACGAAAACATGATCGCCTCTGCATCGCAGGAAGGTTCCCACCCTCTAACGACACAAACAGACGGGTGGAGCCCACTGATTCATCAGTTAATGACGATGTCAGGTCGGTCATACATTCCTGAAATTACAATTCGCTCCTTTGAGAAAGCAGTAGCTAATTCAGTAATTATATAGAAATCCAGTAAAAAAATACCAATATCTACCTTCTTCTAATCCTCGAGTCAAACAAATAGGCTACTTTAAGCGGATGGCAGAGGAACAGTCAAGGTAACGCGTTGGAGGAGATTAACAAAAGGAAATTGTAACTCGATGGTTATCGGAAATGAAACCGGTTATTAAAAAATTGCAGGTAGTCCTAGGTAGGCCAATTTCAGCACAGCTACGTGTCATCAGCTTCAGAATTCTTTACATAATGCAAAGTCTACGTGAATGACAATGTGTCTCAAAAACAATACAGCAATAAAATAAAATCCAAAAGGTCAAATTGAAAATACACGCCCTGCAGCCCAGTGAAGAACCGTCTTGTGACTTTTAAGGCATACATATAGTCTATTTCACAAAGCAATTAGATAACCCACATCGTATAGGTGTCAGTCTAAAACGCACTAGACGCATCAGGAGAAAATTGAAAAAAGCCTATGTATGCCATACATCATCACAAAAACACTTTTTTTCCGTAAAACGACACACCTGTTAAAAGGTAAGTTCCTCTCCGCGAAAGGATTTCGCTTTCCTGACATGTGCGACATGCAAGTCAACTATGAAGCGAAACACAATAAAAGTAGGCTAATACAAGTAAGAGTTGTGAGGAACTTGACAAATCTGTTACCTCCAAAACGATCCAATATAGCCTACTAGTTCGGCTGCAGACCCCTTAACCCTCCGGGACCGCTTTAAAACCTAGTGTGCCTGCGAGCTGCGATGTTGACTTTGTGTTAAGCCGGAAGATAGGAAAGTTAGTGCATAGTTGGCTGCAGGCGAGGCAGCCAGTAGGCAGACTAGTTTCCATGACAGGTGCATCTCATTGGCTTGAGAAACAGGCTCCTCGTGAAAGATGAGGGGGAAACCGGGAAACCCGACCCACAGAGGTGTGTTTTGAGCTGTCAAGGAAGAATTACTGAGGACAGAGGAACCTCCCTTTCCAGGACATTTCATAACTGAAGTAAAAAAAAAAAAATACTTAAACATAATACCGTCTTCTTCTTCTTTTTTTTTTTACCTAAAGAGGGGTGCGAAACGAACCTTTTCGAAAAAAAAAAGAAATAAAGAGAACATCCCCGAGTTTAAATAGACATATGAGCCTATGACCATACCTAGGCTATATGACGATCGACCTCTGCTGCCCACCAGTGGAAGAATGATGAAGTATTTAATTTTATAGACAGTAAACTCAGAAAAGCGCTACATAAATTCAATCCATTATTATTATTATTATTATTAAATTCTGCAATGGTTGTTACATGCAACGCCACGCAGATGTACATTGTACAGTAGGCTAACAAAAAAAGAAACAAAACGACAAAGGTTTTATACATCTATATAGGCTATTTATTTTCAAGCGATATATTGAACTACACCCAGTGTCGTAGCCTATATGATATCTAAAGGCTACATAGATTATTATTTTTTAAAGCGATAGGTATATTGAACCCCCCCCCTCCCCCCCCCCCCCAGGTCCAATATATCTATAGGCTATATCGATATTTTTTTCAAGCTATATATTTGACCTACCCCCCAGGTTCAATATATCTATAGGCTATAAGAGGCGTAAGTGGCGCTACCTAGAGGCCAACTCTCGTAACAACATGGAGGTGCCAGGTGGAACGAAATTCATCTGGCGAGAGTCAGGTAAAAGTCTTCTCTGCCAACCCTCTGAAGTTTCGCTGTCTTTATTTTCACCGGGAATAAATAAACGACCCACCTACTCACACACGCTATGCTTTGTGTTTGCTGTCCCACTCGCATTCACAAAGCAGTTGAAGCAAAAATATATGATGAAAAATTATGAGGCTCATTACTTTAGCTACTTATAAAATACATGCATGATTATGCAAGCATTCAACTGCAATAAGAAAAAGTTTGATGACGTTTAGTAGGCTACATAAACGTAAATAGCAACTGAGGGTCCGACAGGTGGCCCCTGTGTGAAGCCTTTGGCTTCTAATGATCCAAAAGTGAACTGCAATCTAACCAAATGTCTCCCCCCATAATTTACATTATGAGCATTTAGCAGATGCTTTTATCCAAATCGACTTACAATAGGTCCTTTTGTCAGAAGAAAGAGAAACAATATATCACTGTCGGTACAGTAAGGATGTTCGTAGACCCAAGTGCCGAGCACTAACAATTGTTAGGTTAACCCACTTCCTGTACACAACAAACACAGCTAGTTGCAACACAATGCTAAGTACTATTTTTAAGTGCCAGAACATTCAATAAGTGTGTACATTAAGTGTCAGTAATAAATGCCATAATGTACAATATTTAGGACAACTTGATTGTCTGTCGACTAACTCTTCATTTTGAAAGGTGCATTTGATGTGTGTGAGAGCAAGACCTAACCTATGTCAGGCATCATTATTGGAGTATCTTTGGTGGTGGTTACTGTAGAATAAACCACTGTTTACAAATGTGTTTGATGAATAAATGTTTTTCCCTAAATTTGTTTCTGAAGGAGAGTACACGTTTGGGAAAGAAGGTAGATCTGAGGCTTAGCATCAAACAAGACCTTTTATTGTATTCATACAAATAAAAAAACACATTTAAAAAGGTAGTGGTAGATCTTGGGTATGAAGTATCAAACAAGTAAAGTGAAGAATACAGAGAAGAATAAATATCAAATAAAGTATTGTCGCGAATCGCGATCGCGGCCGTGGTCTCTGTGTTTCGGGTGGCTGCAACCTGCAAGGGATTCTGGGACCGGTCGGACTCTCCACTGTTGGACTGAGCGCCCTCCTTTGTCTGGGTCACCCGGGAATCATGAGTGTGGTTGAAGGGGTTATTTTTTTTGGGGGGGGGGGGCTTGCACCTGGGTAACGGGTGGGGTCGGCTGGAGCGAAAAGGTCACAGAGGCAATCATGTTCGGGGTTGGGTCGTGTGATGTTTGAGGATAGTCGTTACTACCTTCCAGTCTAGGAGATACCAAAAAACTAACTCAAACAGTACAAACACAGGATTTCCTTTGAATATCAAGCCTGGAATAGCTCAAGGTAGCCATCAGGGTGAGCCATTGTCAAAATAATAAACATAACAGACTTAAAGGGACACTGTGTAACGAGAGACGCAAAATCCTTTAACCTAGGCTTCCGTCTGCTGATACCCATGTTGCTAGCCATATTTGTGTCAGAAGTAGGATGTTACCGGTGAATATGAGAGGGAATTTCCAGAGTGGGAGATACCCACTCTGGCTGAGGCCGAAGGCTGAGCCCACAGAGGAGCCAACAGTGACCCCTAGTGGCCGGGATCGGCCAGGGAACTGCTGTCAGTCGTCGAGCGCCCCCCTGGTGGCCAGGCCACCAGCCAAGCTGCCTCAGTTCTCTGGGGCACGATGGACTCTTCGATGGACCATTCAATATGGACTCCAATGTTGAGAGGCTGGTGCAGCATATGGTGATTCAGGTCCCATTCCACACACACGCATACCGCTCACCCAAAAGAAGGCCCCTCCAATACCATTCGCCTGCACATGGAGCACCGCGGTCGAACTCCACTGAACAGCGGATACAAAGACAACACAGAGTGATGGCTCAAAACTGTTGGTCATTATAACAAGGCAGAAAAGAAGAATGACTCACCTGGGGGGCTCATATGACGGTATATGTCCCCAATGAACCACAATCTGGTGTGTGTGCGTGCTTGCGTGTGTTGGGTGGGAGATTCAACAGACCAGCAATGAAATAAAATACATAGAATTATTTGACAGTTTGATAAAACGTCATTGTCTAAATAACAAATAAGTAAAAGACAACATACTGTATATCTTATTCAGTAATTAAGGTGGGTTCTTTGTAATAACAACTTGTGCATAGGCGAACAATACCAGGGTCACATCTTCAGTGTTGACTATATTCTAAATTTATCAGAGCTTTTGTTCCAGATTCCGTTGTCAACATGCGTCACCCACCTGTGGTCTACAAGCAACATGGTCACCGATGGCGTTCTGAATCTGTCTCTGGACACACCATCGCAAGACGTTTCGTAACCATGCCTTTTGAAACCACTGGCCACAAACCTGGGGTAATTGAAAATATGCATGCATTAATTAACAGCTTTGCAAACTAGTTGACATAATCTAACTGTATTCAAAAAATACTATACAGTGTGGTTAAAGAAAGAAAGAAAGAAAGAAAGAAAGAAAGAAAGAAAGAAAGAAAGAAACGTAATGGGACATGACTACAACCACATCCATTAATTGTGTGAAGGTTTGCAGGTCAAGTTGTTTCAAACTTGATGACCGGATGGGTAAACATGAGTTTACCCATGAACATGAGGTACATGAGTTCAAGCCAGCCATGCTGGCTGGCTGGATATCATGATGGGTCATAATAGAAAGTACTGCAGTTCTTCCTATGACCCCTTATATCCAGCCAGCCTCGCTTCTACACATATTTGTATATAAATAAGTCTTACAAATCGCCATTGTTGTGGGTAACATGGCGATACAAAGAGGCACGGAACGCAGTCCATTCATACAATGAAACGATTTAGAATGTTGTCACGATTAGTCAGTCAACGTGGTTTACGAGCTACGTGATGGACCCACACATGGTTTCTAGTCGGACGATCATGTCCAGCGGACTAACCCAAACGACAGATTTCTAAATACAAACGGGCTTTCCTCTATTATTATGATTAATATTTGCATCATAAAAATCATATCGTAGAAGCTGTCATCGGTCAATTTACGGTAAATCACGAATTGCTTTCGTAGGACTAAATGTAGCTTGCATGTTACCAAACCTCAAGTCCACTTGTCTGAAGGAAGGGTGGGCGGAGCCAGGAGAAAAACAATAAGATACACCTGCCTGCAGTAGGGCCTATGCATGGAGGCTCCCATTTATAAAGAGATACACCATCCATAATATACATTTACATGGTGTAAGTAAGCCTAGCTCTTTCGATCATTCACATAAAAACATTCTATGTTCAGTCTACTCCTCGAATCAGTACAATCAAAACATGAACTTTTGAACTTGTGATATTAACCTTTCAATCTAAATATCATGACAGCAGTTACCTTTGCCTGCTTTATAGGTGATGGGGTAAAGGGACTAGGACTTTTACTGTTATCTTTTTTTTTAGAGTAACTATTAATAATACTATTACCGGTAATAAATAAAAAATTTAGACAAGCAGTTTAAGAAAATACGTTTGTTGGAAATGTGTTTATTTGTATTTATGCATTCATTATAATTGTCCCTTCATTCAGTTACAATTGTGTGTAGACCAACAATAAAAATATTATACATATGCAGCAGATTATTTAAGGTCTATCGATTCTTGTATACCACTATGTGAATTCCTTTTTTCAGATACGGTTTATAAATCTAAATCAAACAAATAAACTTTGGCAAGTGATGTTTGTGAGTCCAGTGATTAAATGCCTTGATGTAGGGGTCCTCTTTCGGGTTGAAATTGACATTAATCAACATGTTATCTTGTGGGCCAAATATCGGTCCAACCTTATACATTTTTTTGCAGCCATCCTGATGATGCTTTCTATTTAGAACAGACACACACACACACAAACACACAACACACACACACACACACACACACACACACACACACACACACACACACACACACACACACACACACACACACACACACACACACACACACAAAATAATGTTAAACAAAATTGATCCAGAAAAAATCTACATGGATCTAGGCTAAATAAAAAAATCTGCTGCATGCTTTGAGTGAGAATAGGCCATGAGTTTGATGCTATTGATAAAGCAAGCGTTAACAACGGTAGGGAAATTTCACATCATCGTTCATTAATATTCATTGTTAACAATGTGATGATAGTGTTGTTACCTAGAATTCACCGTTTTGTATGTCTGTGGTCTATGTCAGGGCCTGTATTTGAAGCAAGACCGACATGTTGTCGTATTGTTCCAGCTGTGCTGGCCCTTTAAGATGATACACTTCAATCTAGGCGTGTTTCCTGCTGCCATTGACTAAAACAAGACCTCGGATCCTGCGGGAAAGCGCGACAAAAGCGTTTCTGTATATAGGCTGTGATTATTATTAGTTTTAAAACAGCCTTTTAAAACAGAATAAATAAGCATTTTTTTAATTGGACCCGGACGCCGTGCTCGAAGACACGTTTGTAGTCGTATTAATGAAACAGCGGTGGTAGTGCTGTGTGATCGTTTATGATTTATCAAGATGATATGAATGTCAACCGGTCAAGGTCCACTCTTTCAATGCAGGAACCGGGACGGGATATTTTTGAGTCTCTTGGAAACATTTGTCCGCAAGCCTTTGGATGTGATCTTGCCATTGACGTAGGCTACAGTTGTCTGGTTTAATTGACTGTAAACGGTTCGTGGGCTATCTTCTGATATCACGGCGGGGGGCCGTGCCAATACAGTAAGAGAAAAGATCGTGGAGTCTAGAAAATGGATTAAAGGAAGATCAGCGTGCGACACAAGAAACCGAAGAACATGCTTCATAACCATGTCCTAGAAGGGAGATCGTTATTATTACAGAAACAATCCCTGATTTGCCTTGAATGGATTTTATGGCGTTTTTATTCAGCAGTACTAGTTAAATTGCCCAGGGTACAATCCTGTTCAGTTTAGCATCATTACCAGATATTACTTCAAGGATTCGGGACTTTTCATGGAAAGGGAATAGGTTATTAGACACCCCTTTTTTGCTAAATCTGCGCAAGCCCCAGCCTCCTATCTCTTTGGATATTCGCGTTACAGACCTATTTCTTTGGTAGATTAGGCCACCCGTTAGCCTACCAAAAGGACCCGTTGTCCGTGGACGTTGATTTCAACCGGCATCATGTCGGCCGTGATGATAACGCGAAAGGTGCGAAAATGGGAAAAGCTCCCTGGTAAAAACACGTTCTGCTGTGATGGACGTGTGATGATGGCGCGACAGAAAGGCGTCTTCTATCTGACGCTGTTCCTCATCGTTGGAACCTGCGCTCTATTCTTTGCATTCGAGTAAGTCACCGCGTTACACCTGTCTGTTATATGTTGTTTTTTGTGGTAACCCTACCTGGATATTGGGACGCTGTGTTGATTGTCACAGAATTATTTGGTTTTGTTTTGTTACTTATTCCATTATTTTTTTCTATCCATCTCTTACAAGACAAACACATCTTTTCGGGGTTGTTTATTTGTTTTAATTCTCAAGACCCGTTCAGGCCTTAATCATTGCTTTGCAGCCTACTGCAGGCCACAGCATCTCGTATCGAGTTTCCTGAGCTGTCCGATGAGAGGCAACCTGGGATTTTGTTGTCTCAGCATTTCAATCTTAACGCAGGAGTACAACTCAAAAGAGCTGTTAGGACAACGTAACACTATTTGTCTCACATGCAGCATGTTGCATTTGATGGCGGGGATGTACAATTGTGATCGTTGTAATGCTTAAAGGACAGATCAGCTCTCTGTAACTTATATCTCCCCCACTAACCACACATCTAGCTTTAATTTTTCCTTTGACACATTTTTTAATATGTCTTATATATTTTTAATATGATGCAAAGATGCGAAGGTCTCTTGTTTTGTAACCTGCATAAATAAAACAGCAAAAAATGTTAACAACCCGTGAAGTAGACTGGAGCCCAAGGCCCATCCTTTCACTTCCAGTCCAGCCAGCACAATGATCGCAGTATCCTGGTTGAGTCCGGAGAGAAGGAGCAGTTGTCTAGCAGGGGGGGGGGGGGGGGGGGGCAAAGGAAGAGACTAGGTTGCGGGAGCTGCCCATTCTAAGCACTGAGGCCTTCATGGAGAAGGCCTTGTGGTGATAAAGGGCTTTGCTCGCTGCCACCTTCATATGCTAGAGGAGCATAGTTATCTGTCTGGTGGGATGGTGGGTTTGTTCGCATGGAAACAGATAACATGCAGGCTCATTTTATGGATGCCAGATAAACAGAGGGAGGCGGTAATCCCAAACTCCCCATTCCAGGTTGCTGTGAAATAATGAATCATTCAAATCCCCATACAGAGTAGAAGTTTGGTGCAGATGTTTCCGATCATACAATACTGACAAGGTGATAGTATAACACAATAAAGCCCTGACGATCCATTTTAATTTCAAAGGGTCATGCATTGGTTGAATATTAGGATTATTATCATTTGGTCAAATGTAAAATTTCAATGTGGTTTGTAGCAGTAGTGGGTGGGGCTGGACATCGTCGGCTGGACGATGTCCAATAACATCCAAGCAGAAATCTCCCTCTCATTACAAGCTGTCTCCACCCTTCCCATTATCTGGGACTGGATATCACGACTGATCATTTGTGAAAATGGGAACCAGACGCACAAATCGAGAAGACGAAATCGTTTAACCAACCAATTATTACGGAAATATGCTCTGTCTATAAGGACTTTTACTGTGGTATCCGTTCCACTTTGTGTTTTAATATATGCAAATCATAGTCTTGTATTGGAATAGGCTTTTATATGCTATTGAAGGAGTGCTAGACCTTGTGTAGATGGCGGTACATTTCATGGTTCATTGAATGTATCCCAGACGGGATAGTGTGTGTGTGTGTGTGTGTGTGTGTGTGTGTGTGTGTGTGTGTGTGTGTGTGTGTGTGTGTGTGTGTGTGTGTGTGTGTGTGTGTGTGTGTGTGTGTGTGTGTGTGTGTGTGTGTGTGTGTGTGTGTGTGTGTGTGTGTGTGTGTGTGTGCATTTATGGCTCATCTGTCTTTCTACCCCAGAATCTTGAGCTGTTGGTTATGAAGTGAATGCTCACTGTTAGCGCCGCTCTGTTCTCTCACCCATCTGTCCCTGCCCGTGTTGCCCCCGTCGACCAATCGAGAAGCAGCTCCTGAATGACTCTAACCAGCCAGTCTGGCCCGGAGGAGAGCTCATTAACAGTAGCACTGCTCTGCAACAGTCTTTGTTCTCAGACAGCCCACAGAGCAGTGTGTGGGAGTGTGCTGGAAACTCATCACCTTTAAAAAACAAAAACAAAACAAAAAACATTTATATACATATTTTTCTCCAAAAAACAGCATCTGTACAATGGATGTGGCAGATTGTAATGATTCACCATTTGACTTTGTAATAGATGGTTGTGCATGTAAACAACACCTTTGTCAACTTAGAGACTTCTACTTGGATGTGAGTTTACCAGCGTGAGTTTATAAGAGCTAGTGAAATCAGAGCTTGTAAAATCAAGGGCTGATATTTGAGCCGCAACTGGTTTTTCCTTTCAGATAAGTATTTTATTATGGACGGCATCATGAAGCCTGCATTGATTTTTCCAAAAGTGTGTATGTGGCTCTTGTGTTGCTGCAAATGGCAGTTAATGTATAACTTTCCCAGGCCGCATGTCGTTATTATGACCAGATTCCAGTTCTCAGTTTCCCATTTCATCTATAAGCCCTGCTCTTTTACTGCTGTTGAACCTGCTGCAGCTTGTGTGGCCACTGATGATGTAACACGGTTAATCTTATGCATATCTTCTACTTATTAATGAATAATCTCTCACGTATATCATGGTATTTCAGTAATGCAGAGGTTGGATCTCATGGATCACAGATTGTAGCCCAGTGGATTGGCAGTATGAAGTTCAAATTCAAGTGCTTCGGGTTAAGAGTTACAGCTACATATGGAATGCTACTTAAGTCAATATTTAATAAATACATAAATAAATATGGCTATGATGTTATGAAATAAGGCAATGCATATATACATTTATGCAAATAAAAAAAATATAGAAATTAGTCAATGTAATTAAAATATACCTTTTTTTATTTCAGTGGACTTTTATTTCATAATTCAATATTTATTTTATTTTAAGGGACTATTATAACATCAACATACTCAGCGCTGTTCCGGTGCGGTTGCTTTGATCTGAGATAACCATGCCCAACTTATTGGAAAATAACTGATGGAAATAAAAAGACAAAAATAAATGTTGAA
Source organism: Gadus macrocephalus (assembly GCF_031168955.1). NCBI lineage: Eukaryota > Metazoa > Chordata > Actinopteri > Gadiformes > Gadidae > Gadus > Gadus macrocephalus. Next base: position 17,216,667 of record NC_082391.1, on the reverse strand, counting down.
TTATGAAATAAAAGTCACCTGATGTAAATTAATGTTGACATATGTAAAGAAGTCCCTGGTCATTTGGAAAAATCACTTTTTAAAATGAAAAACATATTAATATATTTATTAATTTAACTATATGGACTTAAATTGCATTCCATACATATCCAGACCAACCTTTCTAGTTTCCTAGTAAGACTCATAGCCACAGTATAACAGGAAAGTCATAATTTGCCTTTTGGTTACCTCCATGGTTATAGAGTTATATAACCAAATTATATAACCGTAATATGAATCTTGTCAGATGGCAGTTTGAAAAGAAGGATATTTTAAATGTGTTTTCCTTTTAGTGTTATATTTAATCTGAATAGGAGGGCCTAACAATGTATGTATTTTTAAACTCTTTTACTATAGTTATAATTTTCCCAAGTTTGGCCTAGAAACAGATGGACACGCCCAAGAGAGAGAGAAAGAATAACGAGTGTTCTTATAAAAGGCAGGACGTGACCGAGAGCTTCTGCAGGCCCGCCCTCGCACAGCCAGTGCATAATTCATCCAGAATGGGATTCAGGCAGCTCTACAGCAGCTTCCAATGTTAAGTATTAATAAAGGATAGACAGTGCCCTGTACGCCACTAAGCCATGTCATCTGACATTGACGGGCGTTTGGATTCAGTTACATCATGTGTCCTGTTGGGAAGATTTCATTAAATCCGGCCCTGTCTCTATAGCGGTTTCACCCTCAGTGCTCCGATGTGCGGAAATCCAATTGATCTAAGTGTAGATTAAACTCTTGATACAATGACCCCAGCACCCTACTCCCTACCCAGAGTTAATTCTGGGCGCTCTCACCTTCTCACCTTCTGCTGGTGACCTATTGGTGATGCTGGAGAGGTATTGAGTCGGCCTTGATGATGTGTATTGAACACCTTAACAGCCCTTGAAATAGCGCAGCATGTTGACCACGTTGAAAAACTCCCTATCTTATGCATTCCCTCAGGTTGCACCACAGTTCACATCATGAGCTATAAACAGCACAGGCTTTATGAATTGGTTTGCATGTATTGTAAATGAATAAAAGGCACATGTAGTACAGTGTGTTCTAAGATAATGTTGTATATATTATTATATTATATTATATATTTTTTCTGAGGAAATCTCCCTTCGGGCTGTTAAGAAGGGGTAGAGCACTTTCAATTATTGGAGTTAAGGGAGTATTCATACATTTGAGTGTTTTGAGTTTTGCTGTGATTGCTGGAGAAATAAGAACCAAATGTAATTTGGCCTGCTTTTATGGTCGTGGTCTGTAGCTTGTTGCTGAACACACAGATGAAGATATTCTTGTAAACAGAGGGTAAAGTGTTTGCATCCAGGAAGGATCGAGAGTCCTGATGGGAAGCCACGATAAAGTGTGCCTTTAAGTGTTTTCAGTGTCATCAGCCCCGACATTACACCATCAACCCCCTCCCTACCCTGGCTGCCTCTGTCCCCACACAGTACCTATAGTATCTTTAACACCGATGGGGATCAGTGGAACAGTAATCGAGGTTTGATCTATGTGTGAATCACTGAACTCAACTTGGTAGGTAGGGGAAACCAATCCGACCAGTCTGGTAGCTGCCCGACGCTATTGTGCTCTGGTATGCTGACTGAACCTGCTCTCATCTGCAGTGCACAGCAAGGTGGACTTTTCCTTCCGCATGGGTGTGCATTGTAACAATCGTTCTGCAATCTCTTATAACTTCCTTATTTGTTTCTGTCTCTTTGTTAGCTTTTTGTGTGAATGATCAGTACACAAGAAAAGTCCACAATGCTTCAAATGTATTCCAAATAAAGTCCAACCTTATATTTAAAGTGTGTTTTCAACCCAAGGTTGTCGTTAAGTACAACAAGCCACCAAAAGGGGATGGATATTTTTGTTGTTTAAATAAATATACAAAAATATATAATTAAAAATACTGATATTTTAATAATATTTTGTGATAATTTTCAATTCAGGTCTCATCCCACTGGCCTGCTTCTCTGTAGGCCAGCTGGTGCACATAAACCATCCCTAGTGTCCCAGTGTTTTGTTGATCTGGCATCTTATCCTCCTGTGGCATTACATTAGTGTTGTATGGGGAAGCTAGCGTGCGGCGCTGTTCCTCTCTGGCTGTTGTTGCTCGTTGTACCGCAGTGCCGTTCCTTGTTGATCAGCCACAAAGAACAGGCCTTTAAAGCACCCATGTTGACGACAGCAAACTCATTGGAACACAACCAATGAAATATGCAAATGCACTTCATTGCTTGCAGTTGCTGACAGCAAGAGTATTCTATCGTGTGCAACATCCTTTCGCAACTAAATCCTTTATGCACCCTGCAATTTGGCCAATGCAAAATGGAAGCCATTATAATATTTATAATATGCTAATTTCAATAAGAGTGATTGAATGTATGACTTGTGGTGTGATTGTTCGTATCAGTGGCCAACATGGAGGACCAATACCCCTTTGAAGCAACAACGACTGTGAAAATGTGAGTTTGAATTCGATCCAAATGTTCTCACCCTGCAGATGCCCGTACCTGGCTGTCCACCTGTCTCCCACCATACCCGTGTTTGCCGTGGTCCTCTTCCTGTTCGTCATGGCGATGCTGCTGAGAACCAGCTTCAGTGACCCAGGGGTTCTTCCACGCGCACTCCCAGAAGAGGCCAGCTTCATCGAAATGGAGATCGGTGAGTCCGAGGAGTGAAACGCACTTTTCAGCTTTCAGGGAAAATAAAAAAAGGCTTGAGTGGGAAAAGGGGAGTAAGTCCTGCTTTTATCATTTCTTCTGCTGATTTTTTATTATTTTGTAATTATAAATATATAAATATATATATATATTTTGCACATTTTCATACACCCTTATAGTTGGTTTGGAATTCTCAATGATGTCATTGTTTCTGCCATAAATAGTTTGTGTGTTTGCATGTGTATGCTTGGTTTTCTATTATTTGCGTAGCCAAATATCTGGTTGTAATGACTGTCCATTTGGAAATGTAAATATTTTAGTCAAAGTATGTCCGAGGCATAAATTGTTAAGCACCCAGGCCAGCTTTGTGGACAGGAATGGAGCCAGAGTTCTCTTGATTTATTCATGTCTGTTTTGCTGAAGGATGTTAAAAGTTTTGTGTGGGCTGCTAGTCCTTGGATGCAAAGCTCAATTCAGCTTTTTGGTGTTCTTCATATTTCTACACTTAAATCTTAGTCTGATGCTAATAGAGAATACCATGGTAGTCAAACCTCATGCGTTTGGCTGACGTCCAGAACCTGTGTGTGTCTGGTTTTTCTTGCCAATATATATTTGGTTTTTTTTCCCTCCATATTTTGAACAGTTCTTTGAATTTTCTATTATGCTGCCCTGTTTGTCCAGACACTCCTGTCATCTCTGCATGGACTAACATGCTTCCCATTCCCCTGGTACCCTCCCTCTCTCCCTCCATCTCTCCCTCCCTCCCTCCACCTCCCCCACACACAGCTGTATCTCTAGGTGGTAGCTTTTATTCTATGTTTACCCATCCACTGCTTTATGAGACACTCTCTTTTATGAGAATCTTCTTGAAGATTCAGAAGTTTCAGATATGGTTGCTCGCTGAGATGGGGCTGGCTAGCAGAAGCTAAATGCTACGCTTTTTGTTGCAGCTGTGAGTCATACACACAAATCGATGATAATCACACCGTGGTAAGCTAGCCATCAATAGCTATCGTAGACAAGTGATGGTCACTGGGCGTTGCCTGGACTAGAGGAGAGTGTGTTATCACAAATAGAAAATATATTTTTGGCTTTCTGGTTGTTGTTTTTCTGGCATGACCTTGGCGTAACCATCTGGTGTCTAACAAATAACAACCCTTTTTTTAACCGTTATTTTACAGCTTCTTTTGTTTTTTGCATCCTACCACAACTTGTCAAGTGGCCCAAAACCAAATCCCTCCAAAAATAACAAACCATTGTTTAAAAATGTTCCACACGGCCGTGTGAGAGGTGTTAACAAATGTGTAATTCTTCCAACTCTCCAAAACAGATCCACAAAAAAACCTCAAAAAAAGCCAAACACAGCACTGTTTTCAGCTGAAACTAAATTCACCCGTGTCTAACAGTTGCCTTAGAGGCCATATCCACGTACCAATGGCCTGCTTACGTCCGGCTAAGGCATAGCGGGGATTGTTGTGTGAGTGACCCAGATCCCATCTGTCTGGGTTCAGAGGCAGACACACTGATGATGCCTGCACTACACTGCCACTTTATCCTGTTGGGGAGTTAGTGGTCCTGGGGGGGGGGGGGGGGGGGAATGCTAATACAAGCAGACACACTTGGAATCCATAATGGCCTCAGTCGTATGGGCACCGGGAGACTGAGCCACGGTGCTGGCCTCATTCCTCACGGGTGATGACTCATGACTTCCTGTTCAGCTGTCCCCATCGCATGGCTGCACCCTCACCTACTCTGAATCCATGATGGGGTGAGGGGCTAGGAAACAAATCTGTTGTCTTGTGCTACATTAAACAAAATCCGATCAGAGGGTGCTGTAACCTGTTTTATGAGCCTCTCTTGTTCTCAAAGCGCCCATAATCGAGAGACAGTGAAACTTTATTGGAGTACCGGGCTGTTATGGCGTTCTTGTATGTTCTCATTGGTGGATAATTATTGTCAGGTTTTCGCCGGTCTGGTTTGTAAATGTACTCACTGAGCAAATGCGTGTATTTCTTAATTGTCTTGCTGATGTTTATTTTGGCGTAGGTCTGATCGTTTGGCTTTACAAAGATAGAAGAGTGAATTCAAAAGGCCGACGATCAATAGTGCGGAACATTCACTGTATAATTGTGCCCGGTGTTATTGGAAATGACTAGACCATACTTCCAGGTCACATGGGTGTGTCGATTATGCAACGTCAATTAGGCCCTTGAGCCTGTGTGTGTTTGTATTAAACCTTTGTTTAACAGAATGTTGAGATATCGATATATCGCATGATGAATTAAAGTTAACGTTTAATTGATCCTTTTTTGAACAGAGGCCGCCAATGGGAACGTCCCCGCGGGCCAGAGGCCCCCGCCGCGCATCCGGAACGTTCAGATCAACAACCAGATTGTGAAGCTCAAGTACTGCTACACCTGCAAGATCTTCCGGCCACCGCGCGCCTCCCACTGCAGTATCTGTGACAACTGCGTCGGTAAGGCTCTGAACCTGGGTGTGCCCAGAACTGACTTTTGACGTTACGTTAAGTGGTCAATTTGAGGGGAGTGTCTGAGGTCGGCCTGGGCTAGGTTCATCAGGAACAATAGGCCTAACCCTAAAACCAAACCCTTATCCTTAATACTAACACAAAGCCTAACCCTAAAAACAAGGCCTAATTTCTAAAAAACAGGGTAGGTTTTGGTTGCCTAGTCAGGTTTGGGGTTACCCTAACCCAAAAAAACAAACTGTAACTCTGTAACAAAAACCAACCCCGAAATCTAATCTTAACCATACAATCTATCCATAAACCCCTTCCCCCTAAGCTTAGCCCTAAAATGTAGCCCTTACTCTACAACCAAAGCCAACCCCTATACAATAAACCTAACCCTAAACCCTCAAATCTAACCCAGAACCCAAACCTAACCGTAAAACCAAACCCTAACCGTACAACCAACCCTTACACCAAACAACCTAAATCAACCCAAAGCCTCACATCTTTTGGGCTTGGGGGTCTGGGGGTCTGAGACCGGAACTACCTAGGAAAGGTACTCACTGGATGCTGCCCCGGGGCCTACCTCGGGGGGGGATCCCCTGTGATCTCGGCTCACTGTGACCCCTAGGATCTCTGTGATCTCGGCTCACTGTGATCCATATCATCTCTGTGATCTCTGCTCACTGTGATCCATATGATCTCTGCTCACTGTGACCCCTATGCTCCCTAGGATCTCTGCTTACTGTGGTCCATATGATCTCTGTGATCTCTGCTTACTGTGATCCATATGGTCCCTGTGATATCTGCTAACTGTGATCCATATGGTCCCTGTGATATCTGCTCACTGTGATCCATATGGTCCCTGTCATATCTGCTAACTGTGATCCATATGGTCCCCGTGATCTCTGCTCACTGTGATCCCTGGAATCACTGTGCGTTCATGTAGCCACACCCCCTGAGGCCTGTAGACATGTAGATATCTTTACACTATTTTCTGCCAGTGATTGGCATCTGAGAGGGGCTTTGAAGAGTGTGCGGCTTCACAGGTAACACAGACCGTGATGAGTCCTACAGAACAGCCTCAGTCAGCCACTGCCCAGTCACCGAGAACACTGGGCTGTTTGTGTTGAACACACACACACACACACACACACACACACACACACACACACACACACACACACACACACACACACACACACACACACACACACACACACACACACACACACACACACACACACACACACACACAGACACACACACACACACACACACACACACACACAGTGAGCAGATGATGCAGCAGTTTTCTTCTTGGTTCCTTCCTTGCTAGAAGCATATCGTTCCCTCTTGTTATCTAGCATATTTTTAGGGTGGAGATTGTATCTTGCGTCATGCAGCACATTCAACTCTTTTCATTTGTGTTATTTGGGAGGTTTTGAAGCATATTACATGTTTTGTCAATCTGTTGTATACGATTAACAGTTTCGAAAGAGAGGGAGTGGCGTTCTTGCCGTATTTCCAGCATTATCCGTGTGGTATTTCACCCTTTTTGTTTGTTTCCTAGTTTATTAGTGTTTATTAGAAAGTCTGCTGCCTAATGCGAAGGTGTGCAACGTGAAGTGTTACCATCCGACCCTTCTCTGTCTGTTGCAAAACAAAGCAGAAGAGAAGTGAGAAGGGAGACGTGTATATATAGAGAAACGGTTAGGCTATATTTGGACAACAAATGATACTCTCTTATCGCTGATGGAAAAAGCAATGTGATTAAAAATAACCTGAACAAAGGCTTTGGATTCTGTGAAAAGATCAATAATTGCACGTGTAAGCCTTTTCAGCTCGATTCTTCTAAGATCCCCAGCATTCAGTGTGTTTGGATGTTTGCTTTCTTTTGAACTTTGAGCTTAAGGTGTGCGGTTGTATTTGACCCTCTGCTGCCAATAGGGGCAGTGTTTCGTACGACGCTCTTCTAATCACCATCTTTTGCCTTTCCCTCCCGTCTCCAGACCGCTTCGACCACCACTGTCCCTGGGTGGGAAACTGTGTGGGCAAGCGGAACTACCGCTTCTTCTACCTTTTCACCCTTTCACTCTCCCTGTTGACCATCTACATATTCACCTTCGACATTGTCCACGTGGTCATGCGTAAGTATTTCAGGAGGCCGGTGTGTCAAACGCTTTGAGAAATAAATACATTTGTACGCAACAAAATGAAAGGTGCATGCTAACCGTACAAAAGCAAGGTTTCTCTCTCCTGACGTCACATTAGTGGGACTGTAAAGAAGAGTCATTATTTGACAATAGGTTTCATCATGATTACAAGAAAAACAGGCTCATGCTTACAGATAAAAAACTTTGATGGAAGGATTGGACAAACACAGCTCAAGGAATGTGACAAAACAAGAACAACCGTGTTCGACACTATCTTGCCAGCACATACCTTCACAGACAAAGGTACAAATCCATACATGTTAAATATTAAACCACAGCCTAGCTAAGGCAGGGCTCCCCGAGAAGTTTGATGTCACGTGAGAGGAAGAGTGACTCCATGACATCAGGTTATGCTTTTGTCAATGCCCTTTTGTTGAGAACCGGGAAGCTTTAGCAAGGGAACTAATTGACATTCAAAATAATCAGCAAGTACACAGGCTGCCAACCAGTGCAACCAGTGCTATCGTACTGCTAGAATGCTGTGTTTGTATCGGAGAACCAGGCAGGTTCCTCTTTACCATTATTAAAGGGGTGTGTGTGTGTGTGTGTGTGTGTGTGTGTGTGTGTGTGTGTGTGTGTGTGTGTGTGTGTGTGTGTGTGTGTGTGTGTGTGCGCGCGGTGTGTGTGTGTGTGTGTGTGTGTGTGTTCTCCTTCACAGGTTCGGTGGACTCTGGATTTCTGAACGCTTTGAAGGAAACCCCTGGAACATATCCTTGAGGCTACTACTACCCAAAACGTTCACCAGTGGTTCTGTGTGTGATGATGCAAGATAAAAAAGGAAAACAAATCATTATCAAAACATTGATACACATTTGCAGAAGATTAATAATTGCTCTGCCAACCATCCCATCCAATAAACGGTACCAACTGTTCTATCCATCACACATCTGGGTGGACACTCCCACTTGTGTTGTCACTAGAGGGTACATTTTGACATGGCTTGTAATGGCTAATCAACATCCCACCTGCCGGTAAAATACGGGCCCTTTAACATAGCACTTATTATTCATCTACAAACAGATATAACGTTAATGATAAGTTCATCAGCTAAAGGCTTATAAATTAATGTTTTCTTAACGTTTGTTCATCATTTACATATGTCTCAGCAAATGCATGCGTGCAAAATGTTCACCATCCCCTATATCCAAATGTTTTTCTTAACGAAAAGCCACTGTGTTGGAGGTGCTCGTGTGTTTCTTCACTCTCTGGTCAGTGGTTGGCCTAACCGGCTTCCATACCTACCTGATCTCCCTCAACCAGACCACCAATGAGGATGTAAGTGAGCTCACACTCTCCTATAAGGAACTGAAGCTTGTCAGTACTTGTTTATAATCTCATAACAAACTTGGGTTCATTAGGACATTAGTGGGTGCTTTATGAGGTGTGTGTTTGTGTGTGTGTGTGTGTTACGATCATTAATAAATCTAGGGGGATTAGAGTGAAGTACAGTAACGGGGTGTGTTTGCGTAGTGTAGTCCATTGCCTTTATGGTTGGAAAGATAAACACGCATAGTTGTGTAAACATTTGGACGTTCAACAGGTAACCGATTTGTTTCCTTGACAACAGACCTGCTATGGTCGAGATTAAAGAAGTGCCAAGCAATACATTTGCATTGAGAGAGTACTTCCTCAGACTTTATTTTGTGTGTTTGAGCAATAGTTTTTCCTAGCTAATCTAAATTCTTTCTTAGCCAATGTCATCAACTGTTTTATATATATTCATAACTTTATAATATTTTAATGTTGAAATATTATTGAAATGTTTGAGTTTGAGTAGATAAGGTTAGGTTAGGCATACATCACGAATGCTAAATGTAAAAATGCAGACACATAAGCGGAGATGAGAATGAGTTTGCAACCAGTGACTGCCCCAGATGATGTAGTAATTATGTAGTAACTACATAGCAATCATGTAGTAACTAAGTATAAGTACTGCTGGGGTTTTGTCTAGGGCTTTGTTTGCCCAATTTCTTTGACACAAGCTCCGGCACTTACAGCAGCCATGGAAGACTGTAGAAGACTTCAGATCTCCTCCTCCTCCTCCTTCTAATCCTCCTGCTGCTCCTCCTCTCCTCCTAATGACTAATTCATCATCCCCCGTTCTCTGCGACAAGCGTGCCTGGTTTGCGTCTTTATTTTTTTTATCATTTTAAACCGGTAATGGGTGGTTTAAGATAATGGCTTCCTCTCTTCTTCCTTTTTGCGTCTTTTCTTTGAAATTTCCCCCACACCGGTAATGAAACCAAATACACCCATTAGAATAACAAGACAATTGAGGAACCAATCCTGTCCATCCCAAGCCTATCTATAACACTGATTGGTCTAATAATAGACACGTCGATTCCTACAGGGGTTGGGATGGCTGCCAAAGGATCGGAGGGAGAAGCAGAAAAGGGAGGAGACGACAGGAGATGGAGGGAGGGAAGGAGGGAGGGAGGGAGGGAGGGAGGGAGGGAGGGGTTGACAGAGGGAGGGCACCTTGAGTGGTGTGTCTGATGGGGTCTCTCTTGGGGAGGATGTCTGTGTCCACTACACGTTCACGCAAACAAATGCTCCCATTAGTAGTTAAGTCACTTTTGAACTCTAGGAGGGCGATCTGTATTTAATTTTTAATGTTGAAACTCACTTCAGTTGAAATGCTGCTATTTGGAAGGGACGCTATGGAGTGGGTGTGTTGATTCAAGGACGCTTTAAGTGCTTTAAGCGTGCTTTAAGTGTGGTATTTCTGAAGGGAATAGTCGAAGAGATATGGTTTGCAATGAAAGTAGTCGGCCAAAAGAAAATAGTCCACAAAGAAGATTTATTACTTTTAAGCATTCAAGTATTTTCTTATCATTGGGATGCATGTTATTCTTCACACAGGTAGCGTAGAATATTCCCCCTCCAGCCAGACCTCATTACCAGAGCGTTTTTGTAGGTCAAAGCCAAGCCTTAAGGAACATGATGCTAAAAGTGTAACTGATTTTGAATGCAGGTATGCAGACACGAAAGGCGAACAGCCTTTCAGAAGCATGTACCGGATATTTGCTATGTTTGGAATAATTGATTGGTCTCCTGTTGCCTGGACATTCCTTTCTGAGGATTTGTTATGCTGTTGGAGATAAAGTGAGGTTGGAGTCTGCTGTCAGGAAATCTATTTTCCTAACAGAGGTGTGTGTGTGTGTGTGTGTGTGTGTGTGTGTGTGTGTATGTATGTATGTGTTCATCCCTAGATCAAAGGCTCATGGTCAGGGAAGAACCGAGTGCAGAACCCCTACAGCCACAAGAACATCATGAAGAACTGCTCTGAGATCCTTTGTGGGCCCACGTACCCTAGGTAAACAACCAGTCCACCGAGCACCGAGCAGAAAGCACGGTGACTTGCCACAGCAGGGCGGCTAGGCTAGGGTAGCGATAACAAAAGAGAAATGGAGCTGCATGTTGATTATATTAAAGCCGTTTAATGAAAGAAAATATCTTTAATTAAATATCTGCACACGTGTGTGATACTAACAGCATAACATCATAAAAGCACATAAGCTAATAACATCATAAAATGTATCACTGCAATACCAAAAGGCTTTTAAGGGTTTTCCGCTGAGCCCTGCCTTCCCCAGCCTCTGTTGAATAAAACAATAGGAGGTTTACTGACTGGGTGTTTCTTACTGTGTTTTCTCACCAGTGTCCTGGACAGACGAGGAGTGATGCAGCAGGGCGATTCGCCGTCTCTTACGACCGCTGCCACCCCGTCCTCCACCAGCGACAGCACAGTACCACAGACCACAGTAAGCCACCACGCACACGCGCACACACACACACACACACACACACACACACACACACACACACACACACACACACACACACACACACACACACACACACACACACACACACACACACACACACACACACACACACACAGGCACACACACACACACACACACACACACACACACACACACACACACACACACACACACACACACACACACGCAGGCAGACAGACAGACAGACAGACAGACAGACAGACAGACAGACAGACAGACAGACAGACAGACAGACAGACAGACAGACAGACAGACAGACAGACAGACAGACAGACAGACAGACACGCATGACCCTTTCTTTTCACTCTCGCTCGAAGTGAATAATCTCATGTTCTGCCACTTGTTGGCTGTAGCTCATAGATACAAGTCATGATGGAGAGGCCATGCATGTGTGATGTAGGTAAAGCTGCAGAGAAAAGGTAATTCCTTTCCTTGCACTGCAGTGACTGCTGAAAGTAATCTCATCTGTTCTATATATATACTGCATGAAAGTATGAAAATGGATTCAAGCTGTTTAACAGAAAATGGTACGACTCAAACAACCTTGAAAAGATCAATTTTCAAGGTGCTTTGTGGAGGTGACGTTGGTTGAATGTTTCGTTTTTTTATAGAACAAGAAGATGATTTATTATAACACCAGGTGGGAGTGTGATTAGCCGTTGCAAGCCATTTTGAAAATCTCCCTCTTCTGACGTCACAACCGGGCATGTCCACCTAGATGTGTGCTGGATAGATCAGTCTACCATCTATCCGTCATACATATAGGTGGACACGCCCACTTGTGACGTCAGAAAGGGCAGACTTTGTGACGGCTAATCGGACTCACACTTGGTGGCATGTCATGGGACCTTCAAAGAATGATTTGTCTCTCGTGGAAGATTTGCTTTCATTGAGAATATTCCCCGGCGCTGTTACCCTCTGCTTACGTGTCTCTCTTGCTCATGCGTGCCGTCCACTGCGCACAGAAACCCACGGCGCCGCTCATCCCCAACGAGCACACGCCTGACGACGCCAAGCCCAGCATCGCCACCTCCACGGAGATCAGCACCTCCCTCACGGAGGAGTCGGAGTCGACCGCCCACAAGGTCCCGCCCCTCGCCTCGCCCGAGACCGATGTAGAGGCGTCCATCGCCAAGGCGGCCGCACACTAGCTACGTGACGCAGAGCGGGGAGATGTCCGCTCTGGTCCGCTCTTCCACCATTTCCCCCCCCCCGCCCCCCCCCCCCCCCCACCCCCTTCGACGCTTTCCCCTTCTCCCAGCCTGCCTCCTTCCAACAAGGAACTCGGACGGGATAATAATCCAGATTTTCCACATTGTGGTGCAGGTGACTAATGAGTTCTCTGAAGTCCTGCCCTACTTTACGCTGGGGCCCTCCTCTCGGACGCTGCAGCCCCCTTCTCCTCGTCTCACTTCCAACAGCGGCTGCGGCAGAACTGTATGATGGACTGTATCGCTCAGTGTGTTGGGGGGGAGGTGTGTGTGTGTGTGTGTGGTGTGTTGTGTGTGTGTGTGTGTGTGTGGTGTAATATAACAGGGAAAAAAAAACTCAGACTCTTCCTTAGGGCCCTTGAGCATTGCATGGAAAAGACATAGGTAGAACACTCTTGGAACTTGAACTTAAAAAAAAAAGAAAAAGGAAAAAAAATAATACAAGTGTACAACCGTGTGTCCACATGTTGTCTATGGGTTTACTCTGATGATTGTCAATGATACTTTATTTATTATAGCTGTGATGACTCCTATTGTACAAGGCCAGTTCCAATATACTCTCTTAAGGATTGCAAGTGTCTCCAAGACAATGTTTCTTCCCTGGACACGTGTACATCATTAACCGCCATACATTCATCCCCGTCCTTGTTTTCTCCCCCAGTGCATACAGAACCTACCCTATGCAATCCATGGTTTGAATAGTTGCTCTGTGATTAGTTATAAGTGTAGAGTCCAGTTGTGCACCTACACGAGTAAACATAAGTCTGTCTGTGCACTATGATGATGTCTAGTAATGGGGGGGGGTCTGAACTGAGGTACCGAGAAATATCTCAGTGAACGTCCCTTCTAGATCAATCGTACTTTGTAATCTGGTATTGCTGCAATTACTACTGTTATTCTCAAACTTTGGATTTTCTTTCCGATTTAACGTTGACTGCCGTCTTTCCATTTTTATATACATGTCAAGGGGAGTGATGCCGTTGCTATGTCGTGGTTGTGCAATGTTGCTCACGTCCAGCGCTGACATCTGAACGGTCACAGTGTTTCGCTTTGGTATGCGAGAGCGCAGGCCAGGTTGCTGTTGATAAGTCGCAGTACTAAAGTCATCAGTAACAGTGCCTTAACATAAACACGTTGTCGTATCCATGGCAACAGCGCCGATGTACTACAGGGTAAACCGGCCGACACACCCTCGTGCTCTGAAGTAACGATGAGGATGATGATGATGATGATTACGGTCAACATTTTCCAAACTCTCCCAATCAGACAGGATGGGAAGTGGGGAAAAATGCGGAAACGTGCCCCGATGGCAAAGAGGGAGATTTTCCTCTAGTCTCAGAGTAAGGGCGAACGAGAGTGTTTAGAGTGCAGTCGGGGATCAGGCTCTGCAGATCAAGTCTCACTTCTTTAAAGGGAATCAAGAGCTTTTCTTTTACTTGCTGTCCATTCCTTGTTCAAAAACAAAACAACGCAATTATTTTTATTTTATTTATTTGAAACATCTCTCTCTCTCTCTCTCTCTCTCTCTCTCTCTCTCTCTCTCTCTCTCTCTCTCTCTCTCTCTCTCTCTCTCTCTCTCTCTCTCTCTCTCTCTCTCTCTCTCTCTCTCTCTCTCTCTCTCTCTCTCTCTCTACTCTTTGTAGTCACGTCTACAGTTTTGGCTGTGACTGTTGGTCTGTGCAGCAGTCTAGTCTGCTACTTCTGAAGTCACTGGCTCATTATCACATGGATTAAGGCATATGATGGAGTTAGTCACACATTACTGCACCACAGTTTTAACCACCTCTGAATTGTAACAGCTGTGGAAACACAGCGTTTGTTTTGTTTTTTAAAACAAGGCCTGAATGTCATTTTGTTTTAATGATGATAAGCCAAAATAGGGAGAGGCTCTTTATGTTAAAGGGATGTGTGATGCTAGTATGTATTCGTGTCATCGTGCTGTATGCAATGCAAGACGTTTCTGAAATATAACTGTATAGATATTTGATTTTTAACATCAGTATTATTCTTGATTTAGATCCGGAGATGATGAATGAGTCGTTCAATACAACAGCACTTAAGGTATACCATCTGTAGGATTAAATGAGTTGTGATCTGATATATTGAAAGGTATAATCAAGTTATGTGACCTCCTAAGAGAATTATTGTGAACATGCCAAGCGCATTGTTTCTGTAAATGTATAACAGTAAATGCTGACCTTTTTAGTTTGAAAGACTCCCTAATATATATATTTTCCATTGAGATGCATTTTCATGATCAATGTAAAACGGCACTAACACCAAATCGTTAAATTTACGTCAGTTTAATTTGGGATAAACCAAATTTGACGATGTATCCATGGACACTCTCGGTGTAGTTTATTGCTCTGAATGACTCCGAAGGCTCTGAGGCACCGAGAAGCAAGAATGTATATGATTGGTTATTCATGGATGATTTCATATCATGTCATTTCGTGTCATTAATGTTGAAATGAAGTGTAGGATGTTTTTAACGGGAAAAACGACTGAGGCTTTTAGATGAGACACATTGGCTCGATGTGTTTTGCAAATAATTTTAAACAACCAGAATGCGGCCGATAGTCGCTTCAGGTAAGTCAGCGTTTGCTCATCGTTTGTATCATTTCCATGATAACATTAGTCGGATCCGAACGATGTGATCAATCTATAACCCAAGCATCATGTATATCAATACTGTACTATGCCATTTATGGAATTCCTATTTATGTTGCCCTTGTTTAGTAGATAACACTGTGATTAATAAGTATTTAATTAAATTCCCTTCACTTGTTTTTACATGATTGACGTGTCTGGTAAATAAAAATTATTGTCTTATTAATTGTGTTTGTTGACTTTAGGTTATATATTTTTTTTTTCTGTGCAATCTGAGGTCATGTCACGACACAAGCAACCATTCAAAACTTTTATTTAAATTCTATGTACAACAAAGTCAAACTCTTAATATATACAAAGTGAATAGTAACAACCAACTGATTGGATTTCAGGCTCATTATAGCAAAAATAGTTATGAAACTTTGATGCTTACCATTTACACCGTGTCAAACGCAACTATCATTATTAAGCATTATTTCCATAAAGCATAATACTTGCATAACGTAATAATCAGTAACCGTTCATTTATCCTAACTCAGCCATTTTGATCCATGATAGATGAACAGCTATACTTAATGCAAAATGTGAACATGGTTAACGATTTGTAAAACAAAAAATCACATTGCTGCATGTAAAATGTGAACATGGTTAACGATTTGTAAAGCAAAAAACACAAATTTCTACATGTTTGTGTGTTGAACCCCAACTGTAGCCAACAGTATTGCTCTTCATATCAGGAAATCATTGTCTCTTCGACTTCTGTCCTCATTCCATTCTCCCAGCCGTTCCTCTCCCATTGTACAAGACATTTGCAGTGGTATCTTACCCCCTACTGGCGTCCTGGGGAACTGAGGGATCTAAAGCTGTTTGTAAGTGGTGCTCTTCCTCTAAAGTGTGTCTATTGCACCGTCAGGTCCTCTAGCTCCTGCTGGACCTCATCCAGCTTCTCTGTCTGCTCCTCCTGCTCAGTCTCCTCCTCTGTCTCCTCATGAAGAACCTTGGTCTCTGTCCTCGGCTCCTCGCGTAGGGTCGCCAGGTTCTCGGAACTCTCGAAACAGCCCGAGTCCCGGATTTGCTTGCTTTCGCTTTCGGCCGACGCCTCCTCCTCAGAGTCTGATTCTGCCTCAGCTGGAATGGAAGAGAGATGACGACTTCTATGAAACAGCACATCTCAACGATCCACCATGACACATCTGTTGAGACTCAATCAGTTTGGGAAAAAGTATATGTTGTAATTGATCCTCCTAAATCAATTTTTGTGACCCTCAGGAGTGTTGCTAATGCAGTAATGTTGTGTTCTAACAGCCCAGGGATAATACCCGGAATGGTAGTCAAATCACAGGTATCGCTACAGGCCTTCTGTTCAAATTGAACAACACATAAAGAGCATTCTGAGGTGCAGACAAGATCGCATATCAATGCCTTCCTGAGAAATGGCACAATAATGATTAGAACTGCAAAACACGAAGAGTGTACGATTCAAATGTATGAAATGTATCCGACTATCGAATGTTCTGGAGCAGAAAAAGGCTGAAAGGCTGATGACAAATACAGAAGGGTATCTAAAGGGTACATTCATGAAAATATATTCACAAACTCAAAAGAGGGACCTCTTCAAACGTGAATCTCTTGATGAGGAACAGGACTACCATGCCTATGATTGCTATTGTATATTCTCCATGTGTAGCGGGCCTGTGGGTAGGATCCGGATGTAAACGTACACTCTCTCAGGAGCTCAACCGCCTTCAGAATCTTGCTGCGCTTTTCGGGATCGGTGATGTTCAACTCGTTCAGGTGACATTCCTTCAAGCCCCCGAAATCATCGATGCCCTTGAAGCCATGCATGGACAACAGAGACCCCAGCTCCTGAAACAAACAGACAAAACTATTTTATTAAAATGATACATAACCATTGATGAACTCAGAACATAATGACGTTAACTGCCGATCACTAATTAGCAAACACATCTTAAACAGCCAACATCTTAAAAAGTGCATTGCTATGCTATGGCGAGGAGAGTGGAAGAGGCTATAGCATAGCCCTATCATCTGACAGGAGGAGCGACCGCAGTGAATCCTCTCCAGGGAGGGTGTAAACTTACACAGAGGCCGATCCTGTCAAGGACGTCCTCCAGCAGCTGGTGTTTGCCCCGGGCCTGGCTTGTCCTGCTCTGGGGTCTCTTCCTCCGGACCGGCGGGCTGTCCTCCGGCAGGATGTTGACGTAGATGAACTTAAAGGACCCCACCTTGGTGTTCAATTTCCCCGTCCAGATTCCCATGGGGGGCTTCTCGATGATCTGGATTATGTCACCTTTCTGTGAGGGAGAGGTTTGATTTAGTGAAGCTACAGCACTCTGGAGTCTTGGAGGATGGCAGACACACGGTTTGACCCCCTTTGAAGGTCAGTATAAGCTATGATAAGGTGTACAGTTATCACAAGCCAAACCAAGCCCTGTGGCTAACTCACCGACGTACTGTATGTATGGGCTATGTTTACGCTATACAACTTTGCTCATGACAACGCACGTTGGTGCCTTGGAGGACCTCTCATAAACCTGATAGGCTTAGCTCAGGAGGTAGAGCAGTTGTCTTGTAACCGAAAGGCTGCTAGTTCGATCCCCAGCTCCTCCTAGCTGCGTGTTGATGTGTCCCTGAGCAAGACACTTAACCCTAAACTGCTCCACTTAACCCTAAACTGCTCCTGACGAGCTGGCTGTCGCCTTGCATGGTTGACTCTGCCGTCGGTGTGTCAATGTGTGTATTACCTGATGTAAGTCGCTTTGGATAAAAGCAACATCTTAAAATGCTGTAAATGATCTCATACTAGCTATTTCAGACTCTGAAAATAGGGGCCAAGTGGCCCTATTGCCCCCCTAATCACCCTGGAATGACCAGACCTTTAATGGTTCTTCTTTGGCAGGTTTAGACTGCTCAACAGCCCAGTTAAGCAATTATGGTCCCCGTGGCATTTATTTTTTACCACGGGGACCATAATATGGTGCCTTCGAATCACCCCCAGAAAAAGACCACTGCTTTACACAGAGGCGGGGGGGGGGGGTTCTGCTACACAGGGGGGCCGTACTTGTAGTTTGAGCGACTCCATGTCATATGGGCTGGGGGTGAAGTCGGTGTGGACCAGGGCGCGACCACAGAAGGGTCCCAGGTAGGAGGCCCCTTGCTCTTCCAGTCTCATGCTGTCTCTCTGGCTGTAGCCACTGTCCAGGCTCTGTCTGTCACTGCCTGATAAACACAGACGTAAACAAACCCAACACTGTATTCAAATATTCCAGAAAACACTCAGATCAGATTTAGTTGCTTGCTTTCCTTGTTTTTTTACGTAATACATTGGAGTTTATATCGAGGAGGGTGGACAGTATAATGGCTACCACAATCTCCTCTCTGTCCCCCCGCACTAGACGTTCTACCCTGGGTGGTGGGTCTTTCAGCGCCATGGCCTCGAAACTCTGGAATTCCCTTCCTAAATCCCTCCGTGACTGTCCCTCCTTCCCTCTCTTTAAAGCTCACCTCAAGACCTTTCTGTCTCAAGAACACTTCTCCTCTTCCACCACTGCATAGACCCTCTGTATATATTATCTATTTTTATTTCTATTTGTGTTGTTCTACTACCTGTTTTTCCTCTATCTTTCTCAGTGTGGGCTCTCATGAATCTGTAAAGCGACCGTGAGTGTGAGAAAGGCACCATGTAAAATAAACATATTATTATTATTATGCGAGTTCAACTTGCATAATAATAATCTCTAGAGAGATATTGGTTTTGATCTCCAATCGCAGAGGTCTAGTAGTGGCATCCTCGAACTAAAGGCCCTCACAGCTAGCTTCTCCTTAAAGACATGTATCTGAGATGACTCTGAGTCACACTGGATCAAAGGGTCTGCTGACGCATGTTTACCTGCAGAGAGTTGTCTGGACGGAGGGCCGGACACCGTCTCTTCGGATCCCGAGGAACAGAGGGAAGTTCTGTTCCGAGGAGCACTCTGATCGGGAAGCCAGTCAGATGGAGATAGGGTGCTCTCCTCATAGCTCTCATTCTTGGAGGACGATGGAAAAGTTCTGGTAAGTTTAAAACTGGGACTGGAAACCTCATTGCACATAATTGTACTCCTAATTCTACCTCAAGTGCTATTTTCTTCTATTACTATCGACATTAAAATAAATCTCCAACTAAATTACTAAATTACTCTTGTGTCTTGCTTTTGGGTAGCCGACTGGGGTAATGTACTCGCTTAATCGTGGATAGTTTTAGATCTTCAAGTCATAACCAAGTTTGACCTTGAATTTAATTAGTAGTACAACTTTTGAACTTTTAACTAACTATTTGATTATGCCCTTTAACTTCCAGTAGTTCTGAATCAAAAAAATGACTTTGTGTGTACCATGTGATCACTAGGGGGCAGCATTGTACGTATTTTTGCGAAGGCAACGGCTGATATAGCTCTTGAGGAAGTAAAGGTCATTAAAGCTGCTGTATTACTTTTGTACGAACTTTTATCTCTGTGCTACCTCACATTTCAACTAAAATAACTTGTGTGGCTCATATGTATTAAACAGTTTCAAGCAATTTTCTAAAAATAGGTCTAATGTTTCATCATAGCTACACAACTGTACACAATGTTTATAAAAAAAAGATGTATCTCAAAAGTTTCTTTAAAGAATATGCATATAATATCTTTGCTATATATGCTCATATTGACAAATATGAGCTAAACTGTACGAGACAGAATGAAGACTATTTATTAGTTGAAGGAGGTCCTGGGAATGTCTTTGATAGGCCTCACCCCCTCCTCAGCCAGAGCCTTCTGGACCTGCTTGGATGTCTTGCGGGTCATAGTGCGGGAGATGACGTTTCGCCATGACTTTCCCTGCTTGCTGCCGCTCTTCACAGCTTCATCCACAGTGACATTCTCCTGAAATGCCATTGATGTTCTGGTTACTATTACACATTCGTATGTTTCATAAAATTGTCAAACTGTTTCAAATGTTGCAAATGATTGGCAGGATTCAATGACATTTAATCATGTAAGGTCTTATATCAATGTCGTTTTTGCTGACAATAACATTCATTGAATACAATTAAGTACTATAAAAATGATAACTCATTGACTTTTCCAAACAAATCAACCCTCAAATACTCTGTGTGACTGCACACAGACATACACCACTTCTATGCACACACATGCTTGAGCACACATCCGCATATACACACAGGCACGCACACACATGCACACAGGCACGCACCCACACACCCCCACCCACACACACACACACACACACACACACACACACACACACACACACACACACACACACACACACACACACACACACACACACACACACACACACACACACACACACACACACACACACACACACACACACACACACACACACACACACAACAGAAAATGTACGTGCATACGTATCTACGTAAATGCATACACAAATACACATACATGGCCGTCATCACCAGGGACATCAGGCTATAGAAACCAGGCAACATGGACTTGAGACCTGAGTGAAAGCTAACAGTGCTGCTGCCAGTTTTTATGAGGCAATAATCCCTGGCACTGCGAGAGCCTGTCTGCTAACCTGTGCTTCTGAGACACAGGTTCTCTGCCTGGTTGGCTTACGCAGGACATCCTGTCTGAGTGCAGAAGCATAATGGCTCGATGCAGTGCAACACCATCATCCTCAATCTCACTCTCTTTCTTTTGAATTGCATGTTTTGCCTGACTTCCTCCCGCGATATGTAAAGTATGACGAACACAATCCACACGATACAACGTTTGAGGAGGAGGATATTTTATCGAATTATACGCTTTTATAATCTTATAATCCACAATTTCAATCTCAATGAAATTGCGCTTTCATTTGCCTGTGGCTACAAGGCACTGTGACATTTCATTTAAATACATCTATGCTGGGGAAACATGCTGAGTTCCCAGTCGGAACCTATCGGGATCTAGGAACTGAGCAGCACAAGGGAACTGTATATATATGTAGTTTGGTGTGTTCCCTTTTCTTTTCTTTCTTTGTGTGTGAGAATGGTTGGGTGAATGGGCAAGTGACCAGGTGAGGGAGTGGGTAGGTGAGTGGGTGAGTTGGTGAAAGAGTGATGGGTCAGAGGGGTGAGGGGGCGAGTGTACATGTGATGGAGTGAGTGATTGGGTGTGTGAGTGAGTGAGTGAGTAGTTGAACAAGAGAGTGAGTGAGTGTATGTGCCAGAGTGAGTGGGTGAGTGTCTATGTAAGGGAGGGGGTGGGTGAGTGAGTAAGTGTCTATGTAAATGAGTGAGTGAGTGTCTATGTGAGTGAGTGAGTGAGTGAGTGGGTGGGTGAGTGAGTGAGTGAGTGAGTGAGTGAGTGAGTGAGTGAGTGAGTGAGTGAGTGAGTGAGTGAGTGAGTGAGTGAGTGAGTGAGTGAGTGAGTGTCTATGTGAATGAGTGAGTAGGTGTCTATGTGAGTGAGTGAGTGAGTGAGTGAGTGAGTGAGTGAGTGAGTGTCTATGTGAATGAGTGAGTAGGTGAGTGAGTGAGTGTCTATGTAAGGGAGCAAGTGTTCATGTGCGTGAATAAGTGAATTCCAACTCACAGGCTCATCCCAGTGAAGTTCTTCGGCCGCTACGGGAGACTTGGGCTTCATGAAATCCTTGAAGCTGCTGGACCTCTGAAGACTGATCTGGAAAGACATTGTAATTCATTGTAATTAGCTACAGTCACATGACAAAAAAAAACTCCATCTACAGTAATGTATTTTGTTTCATGATTTGATCTCAATCATCATCGTAAATTATTCATCTATGAACACACATTTTGATTTTGCATAATATGTTACTGTGAGGTACTAGTGTGTGAAATAGAAACTAGACTAGGATATGTCATTTCCTGAGCTGCTTATCAGTATCGGTAATCAGAAGATTATAATTTTCTTGGTTGCAGTTTGAATGTTGTTGGTAGAAGAGCCCAAGAGAGATGAATTATTACACAATAGTTAGATAAGAATCACCACACAAAGGGATTTTTTTAAGCTGGAAATTTGTTTTATTATCATCCAATTCTTCCAGTCTGAAGTAAGATTTACTTGATGAATCCCATGTGGAAAAGTACATCAAAAAGAGAAATACTTGTTCAAGTCGCCCTTATTGAGGAAGAGTAAAAATAAAATCAAAAATTTGATATTGTGTAACTTAGATTTTATTTTCTGTTATTGCCTAACGCCATCGCCTACTGGCATCATGTCCTGTAACACGAACGCCCTGGTGCGCTCCTAACATGTAGAGGTGACTCTATTGTTGTACTGGAAGATATAGATACATCCCTATGTGGCCCTGAGCTACTTTACAGTCTACAAGCATAACTCAATCGGTCCGCAAGTGTTTTGGTTGACACCACAGGAAACAGATGCAGCTTGAGCAACAGTCGACCACCAATCAGATCAGACATTAAGCATTAACCTTGGTAGTCAACCTTGGCTTTAGATGTGTGTGTGTGTGTGTGTGTGTGTGTGTGTGTGTGTGTGTGTGTGTGTGTGTGTGTGTGTGTGTGTGTGTGTGTGTGTGTGTGTGTTTGTTCCTGTGGAATCAACCCAGCTATATTTCATTGAATTGCATTTCACTTTTGTTGAGTTCTGCTTCCTATAAACACTTATCTCTAAACACGAACCCAGTGCTAAACAAATATGAGTATACCTCTATTCCTCATCACCAAATACACGTATGAATATGCATGAACCTCCTCCTGACATTTATGTTCTAGCTGCGCTGGTGAAGGCAAACCGTGTTACAGCATTGATCAGACCGCAAAACCAACCATGCAGAATCTGAAATGTGGATCTGGTGTGGGGTGTGTAGGAGTTGTGTGTAGGAGTTGTGTGTAGGAGTTGTGTGTAGGAGTTGTGTGTAGGAGTTGTGTGTAGGAGTTGTGTGTAGGAGTTGAGGTCACCACTAGCAAGAGGCAAGCCAAGCCATGAAAATGAAATGACTCAGGCTGCAAGAAACTTCTGCAACCTGAGTCATTAGAGGAACTTCAACGTGACCGTCCTCGACTTTGTGTCTTAATCTTCTTATGCCTGGAAAAAAAATACTTTGTTTTAAGCCTTTTTTTTTTTTTATATCGGTTTGCGTATTAAAAACTCACTCAAAATGTAAGATCTGCATTGGAGTAGACACTTAATGACACAAAGCACATTACACATCACCTCATTACTGCATAGTTTCAAGAAAACGAAATGGAGGACGAAAACTACAACAGCAGCAGTATCATCCTAAATATCAACAACAACAACCACAACAACAACAATGGCAGACTGGCATCTTGCTCACCTTCCTCTTTGAAACCTGTCCTGAGTCCTTCTCCGAGGCATTGGAAGTTTTCCTCCTCAGCATCTTCTTCAGTGGCTGGCAGTGTCAACACAAAAGAGCCCAAACT
Source organism: Gadus macrocephalus (assembly GCF_031168955.1). Lineage (NCBI taxonomy): Eukaryota > Metazoa > Chordata > Actinopteri > Gadiformes > Gadidae > Gadus > Gadus macrocephalus. The sequence continues at coordinate 17,193,212 of NC_082391.1, read as the reverse complement.
AAAGGATGGGGATGTGTGTATGTGTGACTCTCGTTTCAGGGCTTTCAGCGCTCTGATGGAAACAGAGGAAGGCTCGACTACCTTTCTGAGCAGCTCGCGACAGGAAAAAGTCAGAGAGCCTGAAAGGAAGTCACGTGGTGAGACAGGAACCAAAGCAGGGGCTGTAGTCATGCTCTGCATTCTGCATGGCTCGCTATTCGTCAGTATTGCACACAAGACTAGGATTTCACGTACACACTCACACTTAAGCAGTGAGCAAAGACTCTGAATCCATACACGATTACTATGCTGCTATTTATTATTCAATGTGCTTCATACTATGTAATGCTATGGTGAGATCCATCATTTAGAACAAATGACTAATGAACCTAATTGCTTAAAAGCCTCTTAAAACTTAATTTTGTTTTAACTGAATCCTCCACATATTATAGTGCAATGTGCACTCACAATCTATCTAATCTATTTTAACAGCCTACTTCTGCAAAGTTCATAGTCAGTATAGGGAAACATGAGTTACATCAGCAGCTAGGTGTCTGTACTTAGTTGTGTGGGGTCATTGAGTTTGTTCAACACGTTCTAGTGGTTAGGATGACTCAGGTTGTTTCTATAGTGTCTAGATCTATAGTGTTGAGGATCCATTTTCAATTTTTTTGCACTTGATCATTCCAATGCATAGTTCTTGACGTGTATGATGTTTGATCCACATTCATATAAGGTTTAACCTACAATGAACGTGCTCTCTCAGCCAAGAGAGTCCCAGCGTTTGCTTGCGGTTAGCCCATCTCTCAGATGAAACAGTACAGACAGGAAGGGGTTGGTGCTAGCTGGCTCTGTATCTATCTGAAGATACACATAATATTACCGGAGGACTCCAAGTGTGGTTGATATTTCTAGCATTGTAAAGCCCCTCACAGTTTCGCATGAAAGGAAACCGACTGCTGTAGACGTTAACAGCTTGTTGCCCTTTAGAGCAAATAACTGTTGCAACAATAAGAAGTATGGAAGTGAGAGATAAAAATGAACAATGTACAAGCTGAGCGGTGGGCTCTAGAAGGAGAGTCAGAGTAGTGGTTTTCTGCATAAAGATGCACGGCTTCAACAGAAGTCATGTGTGTGGCCTACAGGCTGCTAGTCACCTTGTACAGCTGTGGATATGTTAATGTTAAACTGGGTCACTGTGAGACTCAAGACTAGGACTTTTCAGAGACATCGATGAAGTCCCCTCAACCCAGACTGAGGAGCTGGCAGAGCAGCCAGCATGAGACACGGACATTGTCCCTGGCAGGAACATGAACACTATGAGTGGTGAGAGTAGAGAGGGGAAGTGAGGGGTTTCATTTTAAATAGAGGCTAATTTGAATAATTCTGTTAGGTGCAATAGCCACACAACAGGGAAGGAGGGTGCCCTATTTGTGCTTCCTGTCTTGTTCCGATCAAAGAGTGGCTTTGACTTCCTGCAATAACAAAAGCGAGAGCAGATAATAACTGACATTCTGTTGACGATCCAACAGTTTCATTTGATGCGGGAGTGTTAGAGTTTCACCTGCGACACATGTAAACCAATGTTCATGAGTTGAAGTCAAACGTCGCTCCACAAACCTCAAACGTGTGCTGCTTAGAGCATCTAACTGATATCTTGTTGACACCAGTCCATTGTTCCTCTTTCATGGAACCTGCTTTAATCAACTATATGTGACTATTTCTTTTCGAAACACAGCTGCATGTGTTTCATCTGAAGTACCTCTCAACTGTCTTTGTACAGGGAAAAATGTATCAACTAACTTGCGACGGGCCCTGAACGTCTCCTAACCCTATTGAGCAGAGTTGTAGTCCCCACTTACACCTTCATGCAGCTTTGACAGGGGGGGTTGCCAGGCAACCATTCTTTCATACGTAATGGCTCTTCAGATGTGGGGACTTATCTGAGGTTGAGTAAATTGGAATTGTAACGCAAAGGTTTCGCCTTACAAACACACACACACACCAAAGCACACATGCAGACTTAAACGCCCACACAATCACGCACGCACACACACACACACACAAACACACTCGCACACTCTCACATTTACACACACACGCACGCATGATCCTGAAATAAACGTTGTATCATTGTTTGGTTTAAAGCATTATGAGACAATAATATTTAAAGAGCCTTCATTTATTAGTAATAGAATATCCATTTCCAAAAGACCCCTTTGAGAGGGTATACATTTATAATTTAAACATGCAAGACATTTCACAACGATCATATTCATAGAAAAACTAAAAACAATTACTTTACAACTATTGTACTCAATAACCGACACACACACACACACACACACACACACACACACACACACACACACACACACACACACACACACACACAAACACACACACACACACACACACACACACACACACACACACACACACACACACACACACACACACAAGATTGATTCTAAAAGTAAAAGAACACCAGTGCCTCTCTCTAAGCGGCTCACTGAAAGAGGAACCTACTCGAGCAAAACATCTTTATCACTTCAGAAATCTCTCCGAATCTACCCTGAGCAACAGCGTCATCTCTGGTAAAAACACAAAACACACCTTGCTCTAAAATTGCATCACCTGCACTACCGACAATAAGCTTTTTTTTCTGGAGTTTCCCCAATTCGGTGGAACTCTTTAGAAGTCTCCGATATAGACCACACAAAGATTGAGTTAAGAGACTGAGGGATAGGACAGTAGTGTAGAAGTCATGGCGGTGTCGAGAGAGAGAGGGAGAGAGAGAGAGGGACGGTGGCGGTGTTCCTCAGAGGACGTGCTGGAGTAGAGCCACGCTGAGAGCGGCCACGCTGAGCGTCAAGGACGAAAGGGCTCTGGAGGAACCGGCCGTCTGGAAGGCCTCTGTGTTCTGAAGCATCCACTCCTTCTCCCTCTGCAGCCCCTGCCGGTCCAGCTCTGGGCCCATGTGCACCCGGATGGTGTTGTAGTAGCGGTTCAGCCATCGTATCTAGGGCAACGGGAAAACCGGAACGCATGGGGGATATTTCTGTGTATCTTCAGCAGATGCACGCAAGCAGCCAAGCCATAAACATATATTGGTTTTGCTAAAATACCTTAATTTTTTTTTATGATCAAGCTGTCAATCATAATATCGCATCTATAGAGGGAAATAAATTGCTATTTTTTGTGCGTGTGTTCTGCTCCCACGTCCAATCACACACACCGCCCACACACCGCCGAATGAACACAGATAACACAGGGTTTATTTACTCTTTTTTAGCTGTAGGTTGAAGAGCAGCCTCATAGGAAAGTCAGCGATGGGGGAATTCATAAAGAAACACGTGTCTTCCAGGAAAATGAAAGAGATTTCAGATGTGGTGTGTCCCAAATGGGTTTTAAACAGGTGAAAAGATAAAAATAAAATAAAAAAAATTAAAATTGTCGCCCTTGTGTGTGTGGGAGGCAGGACGTGTAACAAACAGTACGAAGAGAACGGAAACAATGCAGGCAAGAAGAGAAAAGTACGAAGCAGCTACACACTGGTTTAGCTCCAGTTGCATGCTAGAATGGTCATAAACATGTCAGCCATACGCCTACTCGCTTGTTGGGAATTCTCTGGCTCTCTGATTCTCCAGACTTTACACTAGCGGCCTGGCCGGGTAAAATCCAGAGGGGCGGATTTTGACATTTGCGTTCACACCAACAGCTCCAGCGGGTATTATCTGGAGTATGTCCTACTTACGGCGCATGTTTGAAAGGCCTACAAACATCTCAATTTTTTTTACTATATTTTGACTATATATTGACTGTAAGTTGACTGACTATATATACTTTATATAATAAACATATATCCTGCAAAAACAACAATAACAACCTGGAAAATAGGACAATTATATGCACAATCTGTTTATGAAAAGAAATAGCAACATAGAGTACCTGTTCCTCACTGAGGAGGGTGGTATCAATCAGTTTCCGGTCGTACGGTACCAGGGAGACAGTGTCAAAGGTCAAGTAGGTCTGGTCGTTGTACTACAGGGTACAAAGACACAATTAAGACTGAATAACATTTCCTTATGAAGTTAGTGTCAAATCTCGTTTTGGGTCGACTCTACTGACAAATGAATTCCTGTGGTTCATTTAGATCAAGTATATGTATTCCTGTATCAGTACCTTTGTGCGGGCGGGTACAGTCACGGCAATGTCTTCAATCCTGATGCCGAAGTCGTCGTCCTTGTAATATCCAGGTTCTAAGAGAACAACACTCAGTATTTATTACTATTTAAAATGTGGTCATTGAGAAGAAGCTTTCACCCAAAGCAGATTGCAGTGAATATCGATACATTGAGCAGGCAGGCTGCCACCAGTTGAAATTCAGGACCTTTTGGCTGCACTATCACCCCCACTCAATCAAATTTATGATAATCAAAAACTGTTAAATGACTCTCACAGTGAGCGAGTGGATGCATGTGTTTTCTAAAGTCACAGTGTCGGCCAGTTTG
>NC_082391.1:17177435-17181119 GCF_031168955.1 Gadus macrocephalus | reverse complement strand
TGTCATGATTTTGGTTCCCACTTCCTTTGGGTCACAGGGCAGGAGCCTAGGGTCCGAGGAGGGGCTACCCAGTCCTCTAGGGGTCCTGGGGGAATCGAAGGTGCACCACAGATGTTGATATATTGTGTCCTAGGGCTTGGATTCGGTCTGATCCCAATGGAGACGTTATTACGTTTTTTCACAAATCCGACCTAATACGGCCGTAGCCCAGATCCATCATCCCATCATTCCTGAAACCCACAGACAAAATGTCTTGTTCTTCCTAACCAGTGCCAGCTGTTCAGTGCCCTCCCAAAAGGCTTCTGATCAAACTGTTTTCTGTTTAAATCTTTAAGTGACTTGGACTTTTTAGCTTTTTTAAACCGACTTATTCAAATAATCGTTCAGAAAAGAGTTTCAATGGGCCGTTGTTCCACAACAGTGCGTGACATAACAGGAAGGTAATATTTTTGACCTCCCCAAATTCCCACAAATTGAGCATGAAAGCAATTAAAGTGCATGCATTGTAGAGTCCCCAATATTGACTCTGCAAAGCAGCGCGGGTGTTAATAAAAACGTCTACTCCGATAGTGATCAGGAATCCGATCTGTTTCGGCCACCACTATATAATGTAACACTTAATGTTCAAACTGAGAGCCATAAATCACCTTGTTTTTCGACCCTGCTTCACAATTGTGCCGCTTTTTGAAAAATATCTGCCTCTAATTAACTTGTTGGGGGAGAGAGAGAGAGAGAGAGAGAGAGAGAGAGAGGAGAGAGAGAGAGAGAGAGAGAGAGAGAGAGACAGACCAGAGAGAGGCCAGAGTGAGACCAGAGTCGGCTCAGCCTGAGGACAGGGTCTTGTGGTTCAAAAAGGGTCTGGTTAACAAGCAGACTGTGTAACCCCCCACCAGAACCCACCTCTACCCCCACACCCTTTGTCCTGACAACACCGGTTGTTCCCTCAAAGTTCAAAGCCTGGTTAAAGTGCCACTGGGCAGCTTGTCAGTGTATCGAAATGTAGTGAAAACTGAAATTGATCGAAGGAAAGGTTCACCACAGCAAACTTGCCATATCATCCATTTCTACACATTTCTAGACCGCTAGCTGGAACAGTTTTGGGGTTTCTGTGGGTTCGGTGTATGCAAATGTATTCCTTTTTTGCTGCCCTCTCCGTCTCATTAAGTTCCCTGTGGCCTGACGTTTAACCCTTTCCTTTTTGGGTTTTTCACCACACACGCTCTCAAGGGGATCTCTCAAGTGAGAAGATTTATTCATTTAAAGCATTCTGAATTGCATCGCGACAGTCGGTCCAGCCAGTCCCATGTGCCAAAGTAATCAAAGGGCTGAACTCTCTGAGGAGGACCGCACGCCCCAAAGGTTAACCATATATCCCTTGCAGATGAGTTAGGATTTCTCTTTAATCTCCTCTCGAACTCCTACCCCTTTCCTCAGCCATCGTGGTGCGCCATTGAAGCTGGTAGGTCGATGGGATATTCTACAGATGTCGGCAAAGCTGTCCACAAAGAAGCCTGGTTGGTGTATAAATCTCGACCACTGTACAGCGAGGATTATGGCTCTAATGCCAAACAGACGTACGCGTTCTGAATGCCTAGGCAGAGCCACGAGTTCAACAGTTTGAACATTTTATAGTTTTCAACTTGATGTTCAAGAGTCCCTCAACGGGATGCATTGACATAATATGAGATTCGTCTGGGTTTGTGTGTGTGTATTATTCCTACCCTGTATTCTCTCACAATGATGCATGGGTACCAACAACCGGAAATTCTAGGTGATGCATGAAATAGATCCGAGAACTATTGAACGTGTCTCTTGATGTCTGTGTGTGCGTGCGTCTGTCCTGTGTTTCTGTGTGTTTCAGACTAAAAAACCAGCTGTCACTTACAAGCCCCAGTGCCTCAGAGAAAAGCCTTGGTGCGTCTTCATAATCCCGTAATAACCTTTCCACCGAACCCCCTCGGATGTGACTGTTTGCCCCGCTGTTATTATGTTGTTCCTGGACATCTGGAAAAGTTCCCCTGTTTTTCTTCTCCCCAGCCGACATAAGTCACATCCACGGTCGAAAAACACCTTCTTTACATTAGAAGCTCTCGTGTGGTGAAAAAGCCAAGTGATCATGATTTAAAGCTTCCTGGTGCGCTGTTTGCTTTGGGGCCTATTGATGTTGTTGAACAAAATATCCAGATTGTTTCTGACTTTTTTTCACTGTGGAACCACTGGCTACCTGAGCCAGTAGCTGCTCACAAACGCCATCCCTCTCCTGGATCCTTAACGCTCTGCTGTGCGTGTATGTGATGCTGGGGGTGTATGCTGGTGGCTGGGGCTGTGGTCGGGGCCGCTCCAGCTCCTACATCAAAGTTCAAGTTCAACTCTTATCTGAATGATACCCGCCGCTGACAGCCGCCTTAGCACCAGCTCTGTGAATGTCGCGGTGGGTGATTTCACTCACTGATACCAGCCTCCTCTCTGCACCTGAGAGGCAATCAGGAGACAGCGGAAACGTGCACACAATGTTTTCTTCTGTGTGTGTGTGTGTGTGTGTGTGTGTGTGTGTGTGTGTGTGTGTGTGTGTGTGTGTGTGTGTGTGTGTGTGTGTGTGTGTGTGTGCGTGTGTCGGATGTGTGTACGTGTGTGTGTGTGCCGCATCTGTGCGCGCCCGGGTGTGTACCTATGATGGTCTACACTGGCCTGTTGTTTTTGTCTCGTGGGTCCCCAGACGTCGACGGCCTGTAGTGTTTCCATTGGAAGGGGAAAACAGCAGCTTCAATATCGACGAGGAGATTGCTGCCTTGAGAACCCAGGCCTATTTCCTGAAGAAGGATTGTTTACATACCAGCCCATAAGAGTTATAGCGGGAAGAGCGCAGGGATCCACTGAAGGATGAATTATAAATACCACATGTCTACTACCGTGGTGCGGTCCACTCTGGATGCGGAGTGCTTTTTTACGGATGGGTAATTGAAGCGAGGCTCAAGGATGCTCGAGGACATGGGCAAGGCCGCAGTACTTGTGTTGTGTTGACACTGAATGGATTCAGAAACCTGTGCTGCTGTTTTAATTGAAGTGGCCTGTTGCACACTGTGTTCCCCGCTGACAAACACACACACACACACACACACACACACACACACACACACACACACACACAACACACACAAATGCAGAGTTACAGTGACACACATAAATGCACATGCAGAGATACAGTCACACACACACACACACACACACACACACACGCACACGCACACACGCAGTTCTGTTGATTTGTCAGCTGAAGACTGAGCAAGCACATTGCACATTTACCCCCCCCCCAAGAATACAAACATGAAGTTATTCACACACCGCACATGCAGAGATACAGTCATCCCCACCCTGAATCTAGCAGAATCTGAATCTAGCAGATGCAGCTCCATATGTACCACTCTGAACCTCACCTCCATGAGAAACGGTTAACTCTATACCCCACCCTCAAAATCGTGGTCTCCCTGACAATCTCATTTCAATCTTATTCTCTATTGCACACTCATTCAATTATGCACCACCATGTACCTGGATGCATGCATCGATTCATGCAGACGCACAAACATACACACACACACACACACACGCACACACACACACGCACACACACACGCACACACGCACGCACGCACGCACACACGCACACACACACACACACACACA
>NC_082391.1:17164935-17172435 GCF_031168955.1 Gadus macrocephalus | reverse complement strand
GGTTCACAGAGCCCTCGTAGAACTTCCTAAATCGAGTGCCAGTGAAACATGATCAATTAGACCGGCTTTCTGTCCAAAGCGTCTACAACCGATCTGAAGAACGCCATGCCCCCCCCACCACCCCCCCCCGGATTGAAGGAATTCACACAACTCTCCCTTGCTACGTGTTGTCACTAAACAGCCACTCCACCGGTGAAGACCTGAGAAGAGGGGGCAGCCTGACCTATGACCCCCGGAGGTCTGTGCTTCACACAGCCCTGCCATTGTCTCCCGTGGGCCCCGTGCCCCGGGGTCAGATGGGAGGGGTAGGTGGTGGTGGTGGGGGGGTGACGGTTGGGGGTCGGGGCACCATGTCTGTGACACCCACTCGAGATCCAACCCCAGGAGCAGCGTCCATTTTTACACGCGGCACTTGAAGCGCACACTTCACTTGTGAGGTAATCCTTTCGCAGCAGGGGTGGCCTGGGGATGGGTGCTTAGGGGCGGGGGGGGGGGATTGCTTATCCAATTCTGGCTTATTTTTAGCCCCCCCCCCCCCCCTTCCTAAGCTAATCTGCATGAGTACTTCTAAAAGGAATCTGTTTACAACATTCTGGCTATCACTTTTGTAGGAAAAGTGCTGCAATGTATTCGTTTGATGGTAAGAGAGGGAAGGTGGGGGTGCGGGTTACTTAATGTGCACCATACAGCGCAATTACCTGCTTTCTTAACACTTAGGGGTAGTTACAGTGGGTTAAAATCACATCAGCGCCCGCCTTTAACCCTGCTTTATGATTCAACAGTAATTTCCAGTTTCATTTGAGTTTTAGTCTTTCGGCACATACCGTTACGTTTCTGTTCCCCCCCCCCCCCCCCCCCCCCCCCTCCCTGGGGCGCACGCCTAGGCTCACTATCTCGGCGAAACCAGATGCGCCGGTCCACCTGTGGTAATTTATTGCATTAGATCGGCTAATCACTAAAAACCGCACGGAGTATGGATGAGAATGAGGGGAGCCTTCGTAAAGTTGGCAATGAGGACTCGAACATTTGCACTCTATTACGTTTAATTATCTTAGCTTGAAGCAAAGCCCATAAGGAGAATGGAACAGATGGTGTTTCCTCCGGGCGCATCAGAGGGCTCAGGCTACAGTGTGCTGTGCCGTGATTGGCCGGCCCTGCGGATCGTCTCTGTTTGTGGCTCTACCTTCAGGGATGTGCTGTGAGTCACCGTGGACTACGTGCGACAGTCTTTAAGGATGGCAATGCGGCCACATCTGCCCCCGAGAAAGGAAACACTTGGCTGTTTACAGGAAGCCCCGATAAGGAGGAATTCTGCATGTTTCTCCTTGTGGTCACTTTTGACGAATGTGATGATGCCCATGAGGACTTTCAAAACATCTCTTCTTCCTGGAAGCTTTTTTTTATTTTCTTCAAACATGACAAACGTCGCATTCCACGGATGGTTGACGTGAGAGTGACAGGCAAGCTGTCCTTGTTCATATCCTGTCAGACCCTGTGTTGTACCCAGACAAATAAATGATATAATGTCGTTTGAATGTCAACAGGTGGCCTTTGGCCACTTGTAAAATTAGCCCCCTGATCTGATAGAGATTTGAACAGTTGCCTTATTTGCTCAGTTCCTGATGAATGTATATCCTGTTTGCCGTCGTCTTCTATATAAAGAGCCTTGTTTACTGTAATGCTAATGAAGCATGCGGATGTTCGTTGTTTTAGTGATTGAAACAACAGCAGTAATCTCGTTATTGTTGTGCAATACTTTGGTATCCGCTTCCGTATATTCCGTATGGAACAGCATGCATAAAAAAAAGCACATTGACGGGCCTTGGCTTGGTCAACTGCCTCAAACGTGTTTTACCAATGCTAGAGCTGTGTTTTGCTTCTCATTTGACAGTCAGGATAAAGAACGGAGACATTTTCATCAGTAGAGTCTCTTCCTGAAGAGATGTGAGGGTTCAAAACCGTTTTCTGTCTGTATTGTCCCATCACAGGTCTCTTTTTGTGTATCGAGTCTCCCTCCTAAACTGGTCTGTGTTTCATATCACAAAATGTCAAGATTCGCAGGACTGGAGGATTAGCTAATCTGCCTTTAATCGTGACATTATCAGCAGCACCTCGATTGAACAAAGAAAAGTCCTGGGCAGCTTAAACCCCCTAGAAGATATTAAAGCAATTAAATGTGGAATGCCAGTCATGCACTCTTTGATTCCAATAAGGATTGTAAATGCCAGCTCCAACCCACAAATAGGTGATTTGTTTGTATATGGCAGTGAGTTTCTAATATGTCTTGTACAAAACCTTTCGATCAATGTGAGGACAATCCCTGCATTGTTTGTGTTGCTTTTCTTGAATGGACAGAGACATCAAAGAAATGTGATCAGAAAGTTTAATATATTATCAAAACACATCACTAATCCGATCACTCAACTGAATCCTCATCTTCAATACATCTACCATTTTTGTATATTTACAATAAAAACGTAATCTTATTTCGATGTTGGAGTCCGGTTTGTCCCACAGACATTTCTCCCGCTAATCGATCCAAGATGGCCTGCATTCCCAGGACACCAGATAGCAGAGAGATGTAAATATGCCACTGTAGGCTACGGTTACAATGTTCAAGACAAAAGGAACCTTTTTCTAACAGGCCATTTTATGAATCACAATATTCCTGTCAGATGACTTCCTTCCTAAATGATTTACAGGCACGGACGACACCGGTTATTTTGTCTGTCTGATGTGGCACCTGTGGTAGAAAGAACTCCCTTTTTTTGTTCTTAAATAAGCAGTATCCCACTGCCAAGTGATGTCGTGCATAACACATTTGTTTCTGTGGTTTATAGAAGGGGCATGAACAAACTCACACAGAATGTATTGTAATAAACTCAATCCCCCCCCCCCCCCCCCCCACACACACACACACACACACACACACCCTCATGAGCCCTACCCAGATATTCTCCACAGATAGAGTAAAACAACAAATAGGGGGGCTTCTTTTGAGATCCTGTACTCTCCCAGCAGGGCCACTAATCAGAAAAGAAAATCTTTTGGGGGTCCGGGATTGCTCCAGGTGGCAGGAGATGCTAGCCCCTGCCATCGCCCAGAGGTCTATGTTTTTCCAAGGCACCAAGTGTTGAATGTCTGCTCAACACCGCGTGCCAAGGAAACCATCTACAGCTTGACTCCTGAACCTTTAACTCTTCGGCAGGTTTGTCTGGCCGTTTTTCAGCGCGTGTGTTTCGGGCATGTAGAGGCTGAGGTCTGGGGGTGGGGGTGGGGGGGGGGGGGGGGGGGGGGGGGGGGGGGGGGGGGGGGGGGGGGGGGGGGGAAACTGGCGTAGTGCCAGCTTTAACATGCCCCCATGCACTTAGAAAAAACACTGATCCTCTGCTTTGTGAGTTTGCTGTTCTCTAAAGTCTTGAGCACCCCCCCACCTTAGTCAGATCCGCGTGCACGAGACTATGTGTTGATCGCCCGCAGTTCCTCCATTGTAACAGAAGATCAAACATAGTCAAAACAAATTAAACGCTTGACGGGAACCAGCCAAAACTGATGGACTCTCCTCATCGCCTTCGATATTGCGGAGCGGATCGGAACGATCGTTGGTTTCCATGGCGGCAGGTAGTTTAGTAATGGCCTGCTTGTTTCCTAAGGCCGCTGAGAGCTGAAGATGGAAGAGGGACGGTGCATTGCTCCAGCGTGGACACGCTGTGTAGGGCGACGGCGGAGAAATGACTTGTCAGATCAGAGATAAGATCATGTTTTTGGCTGAGGGGGAAGACAGACTGAAGACAGCCACCGTGGGTATCTCTTGATAGGTCGCAGAGAGTCCACCAGTTTTCCGTTTCCTATAAGTATACAAACCGTCGTCCTTCTCAGGGATAACTTTTCCCAGAAGTTTAATGTTGGGGATTCAGTCCAAAAAAATAAATAAAAAACACTTAACTTGTTGTATTTTCTTGTTTTGTGTTATTATTATTTTCTTTAATTGGATGAACTCTTCCGGATCATCTTGAGCATCTGCATATCAAGAGTTAAAATAATAACACTGACTGTGTTTTCAAGCCAACGCTTCCCTCCCCTGTGAGCGACGCTCTTTGATGTGCAGTCACCTCTTGCATTATGCATTCTCCTTCCCTTTGTTTTGTCACGGAGCGATGGCTCCTCGATGTGTGCTCCGACATTTGCCATTTTCTCCCGATGTGCGTAGTATAAAAATAAGAGGTATTCATTCAGTCAGGTAGGCTGTTAAGTTAAAGTGGATCTTTTTTTTCCCCCACAGCTGCCATTGTTGCCAGATAAAAGACCAGAAAGAGCACAAGAAAGGGTCGCTTCGTAATTGACACGTAATGTTTCATTGCTGCCTTGGAAGTTCAAACGTCCCCGGCATGAATTGCTTCTCTTTTATATGTGTCACCCGGTCTCCACCTGCTTGGGGTGAAGTACGAAAGGGACATTTCTCAACATGAGCTCAGGCAGACATTAAGATGAGTTTTTATATTTAACCCGACCCAGATGGGAGGGAAATCTAAAGAAATACCGAACGGTTCCGTCAATAGACTCGATACATTGTGGAAGATTCCTTGGATATAGCAAGAACTCTGCCATGGTAACCGACTGCTTGTTCAGTTGTTTGAAGGAAAGTTGTGGCATGCCAGATTAGGCAAACCTTTAGTGAGACATCAAATGTGCTGACAATAGTCAAATCAATAAAATTGTTTTATAAAGAGGTGTTGATTGTTCCAAAGCATTTGCATCTATTTATCATTCGACAAAAATACTTACATTTCTTTGTTTAGTGTCTATTAAAAACTTCTCTAGCACCATTGTGAAACGTTTGAAATAAATAGAAGAGTCACGGCAAAAGAAGCACACAAAAAGGGTATGGGAGCCGGCAGAAGATGTTCTGTCTTTGTGTGTTTGGCATGTAGGCTGCACATGATGGATGGAGTTCTCTGGAGGAACTCCCTGTCCCCCCTGGTCCTACGACCTCCCTCTGTTACATAGCAACAAGGTGTTCTCATGGCCGGAATCGTGTTTCACACCGTCTTTATCTAAGAACATACCCAGACTTGTCTTTTATTGACTAAAAACGATACAAGTTCTCACAACCAGAGGGTAACTGGACCGGCATTTATGGCTGGTGCACCTGGTGTCTTATACACAACAGTAAAACATCTCTTGGCTTAATTAACAAACAAACACGCACACACGCACACACACACACACACACACACACACACACACACACACACACACACACACACACACACACACACACACACACATACACACACACACACACACACACACACACACACACACACACAGACACACACACACACACACACACACACACACACACACACACAGACACACACACACACACACACACACACACACACACACACAGACACACACACACACAGACACACACACACACACACGCACACACACACACACACACACACACACACACACACACACACACACACACACACACACACACACACACACACACACACACACACACACACACACACACAGACCAGGGCCACCGACTATGGCAGACCAATATGAGGTTGTCTTTCTTGACTATTGGGATATGAGGACAGCATAACCAAACCAAATGAACAGCATTTGCCCTGAGCACATTTTAATCTTATTACAAATGTGCCGGAGAACATAAAAAATAAATCAGCCCAAAATGCATTGGGATAATTCACAATTCTTTTCAAAACATTGAGCTTCATTCACAGACTCCAGGCATCGTTCCAATGTGCTAATGAGCGACAGTATACGGTTCTTGTGTTTCCACCGAACCATCCACATAATCACCAACTGCCAGATTGTCATTATGCTGTGCAGTGGTTAAAAACCCATAAAAACGATCCTTTCAGAATGATGCCATTATTAACTTACTACTACCAGTCCTACTGCTACTACTACTTCTACTGCTACTGCTTACAACTACTTCTTATCATTATCATAAAATATATGATGCATGAAAACAATGCAGTCATTATCTTTTGAAATACCCTTGGAGATGTGATACTGACAATGAAGGCTGGCCTTCATAGTCGACCGAAGGGCTGGAGCGACTGTACTGTACGTCCACACACACCCATTCCTGCAGCCTAAGGTTTCAGCCAGAGGGTTCATTTGATATTTATATCATTTGATATTCCAGTCATCGAAGGTCATGACCTTTAGAGTGGACCTGCTCATAGTGAACCCACCTTTAGATCACCACAACTATCTAAAAGTAGAACGATTGAGACTTTAACCTTGTCTCTTAGCTGAAGGACACACAGAGACTGACATAGCCATATAGGGTTTACATATTTCAGTGAGTACATGGCTGCACTCGAAAAGTCAAAATAATGACCTCCTTTGTCCTTTTTTATTCTCTTGTGCTAGACCTCAGTGGAAAGCGTCATGAGATCAATGAAAGATGTGAAGGAGAATACAAATTTACTTTGGAAAAGCTTAGATAATCAGACTACAATGTTCAAAAGATGGACTACTAGAAGCAGATCTTAGATACTTTGGTTCGTCTGTTCTTAAAGTGTGGTTTCATGCAGGCTGTGGACAACTTGTCTAAAAACATATATCATCATTACCAAGGTTGACATTTTTGTAAGAAACATATCTAAGTCTCTGAGTCGCAAAAAGTATCAAAATAGTTGTCACATTGAGAATGGTTGCTCATGGTCATCTCCTTTCCACTGATATGTACAAGGAGCCCAATTAATATGATTGCATTGAAATAATTATCAGTCATGTTAATCATTAATCGAACAGCCGAATGATGTGTTGTTTTAAATGTTCCTAATGCAAGGAATTGTTGGACACCATTCTCCTTTCTTTTTGCAAGGGATGGTCCAATGAACTCTATGCTAAAGGAGATGAGAAAGGAACCATTGAAGCACCTTTCCTTAGCATTTGGAGAATTCGAGCAGCTCTTTTCATGGCCAACGCTTAGATACTGGCGGGTCATTTCACTCCATAAGGAACTTATGTATGAAAGCCAAAATTTAAATCGCACAACAAAACACAACACCAATCAAGTCAATTCAAGCATACTTTAATCCGCACACACCCTCCTTCTGCGTTCCTATCTGCTGTTGTTATGATGTCCTCCTTCTGTGTCCAACGCCACTGGGAGTGGTTCCCATGGCTTTGGGCCTTTTGGGCAATGGCAGGACAGTCACTGCATCCATGTAGCTAGCTCCCACCTCCTCCACCTCCAACAAACCAAGCCCTCCGACAGCCAGAACACCAGAGAGGAACACTCGCGCAGCCCATTCAAAGCCAAATGATGCCACACTTTCTCTAAACGATTCACTAAGGTAGTTAGTCAAACAAAATATACGCATACATTTATATGTATGTGGTCAGGAGGAGGCCAGCATGGTAAATTGACTCAATGGTCGTCACTCTGCTGTGTCCAAATCGTCGGATCAGTAGGCTGATTGAGTAGGAATATGTTTGATTGTT
>NC_082391.1:17157435-17159935 GCF_031168955.1 Gadus macrocephalus | reverse complement strand
TTAGCGATTCCTAGAGGGGTGGTGTTTAACAGTGCTTGAACCTTTAGCAACAAGCGCTATACAGCTCAATGCGGTGGAAAAATCCTCATGATGACTATTCTTGACTGTGAAGAAAGCCTGTTGGCCAGGATTTCTCCTAGGAAGGCTCCCCTGTGTATCGTTCCGAGATGTGCTGTAGCCAGCCACTGCAGAGACTCCAATTACTGACCAAGTCCCACTCGACTGGCTTCTAACTGTGACTGGCAAATTAGAAAGGTAGAGCGACAGAGAGAGAGGGTGAGAGAGTGACTGAGAGCGACAGAGAGACAGAGCGAGAGTAAGAGTGAGAAATACAGAGAGAGGATGAGTGAGACATACAGAGAGAGAGAGAGAGAGAGAGTGAGAGAGAGAGAGAGAGAGAGAGAGAGAGAGAGAGAGAGAGAGGAGAGAGAGAGAGAGAGAGAGAGAGAGAGAGAGAGATAGAGAGAGAGGAATGAGGGAGGGGGGAGGGAGGGAGGGAGAAAGAGAGAGATACTGAGAGAGAGAGAGAGAGAGAGAGAGAGAGAGAGAGAGAGAGAGAGAGAGAGAGAGAGAGAGAGAGAGAGAGAGAGACAGGGGGTTGGGGGGAAGAGCATTTAAAAGCCGAAAGTTTGTTTGTGGTTCTGTGGGCTTCCAGGAAACCGAGGAAGACAGGCGTCAAGCAGAGTTTTAACAAGTGCAGTTCTTTAGCGAAGTGGGGAAAAAGGCACTTCTTTGTTCGGGAATTGGACATGCTCCAACCTCCAGCTCTGTAGGATTTTCCTCCATAATCCACAGAGTCTGATTTATGGTGGGCATTAGAATGTTGTCTAAACTTCCTGAACACAATCTTCCACTATAACTAATTCACATGGAGCTTGTTTGCGAAGATGGTGCGTGTGTGTGTCCATGTGGTGCATCCGTGTGTGTGTGTGCCTGCATGTGTGTGTGTGTGCGTGCGTGCGTGCGTGCGTGTGTGCGTGTGTGCGTGCGTGCGTGTGTGTGTATGTACAGGTTTATCTGAGTATGCATGCATGTATGTGGTGTGTAATATGTGTGCTTTCATTGAGGTTAATACAAACACCTGTTGCTCTGTTCATCCAGACTGGTAAATGATACAGAGGAGATGAATTAATGACTAAATGACTGATATGGGATGGGTAATGTTCTGCCAATGAATGAAAATATATATTTAAACATTAAATATTACATTCATCTTGCTGGGCTTATTTCAACAATAAATCAGATCTCATGAAGAAACTCAGTACTTGAGCCGTCTTGCCACTAAATACTTTCCTACTTCTTCCTCAAGACATTAATCGGACGACCACATGTAATTCTACTTGAGTTAGTATATTTATTTTAAACTTGAGATTTACTTGAGTACAGTTTTCGGCTACTTTAGCCACCGCTGAGCACACCATAAATCCTCATGCTACCTGAATCATCTCGTGTGGAGTACATGGAGCTTCTCCCTCGCGTCCCCAGCCCTTCCCACCGTCACTCACGATGCAGCGAGGAGCCGAGAGACATCCAGCCACAGCTGGGGACAGCGTGCTGTCTAACATCATCATCCAAATGGCCCCATCCCTCGCATAACCAGCTACCTCTGGGTCCACGAGCCCAAGATTTGCTGCCTTATTCCCAAGAAAAGATGATCAAAAAGATCGGACAGCGTTGCATTGCATTGTGTCATCCCGGCGCCTTAAAGGAATTCCCACAACATTTTTCCCACCCCCATGTTATTCCCTGTAGTTCCTCTCTACTGTTCTGGACTTGCGTTGTGTAGAAGTTAGTCCAGATGAGCTGGGAAAGCAGAGATGGGTTGACGGTTTGACGTTGAAGCTAGATCATGGTGTTCCCTCCGAGCCGACTGAGACATTAAACAAGGAGCAGTGCGTTCGGGGGAGGTAGGGGGAAGGCAGATGGGTCTGTGTGTGATGTGTGTCTGTGTGTGTGTGTTCGTCCACATGGGGATTTCTTTTGGACACAGAACAGACATCTGGTTTAACCATCACTATGCCGTGGTGCGTCCTGGGTTTTACACCAACGAGGGAGTTTGATCATATCTCCTGTACATTTGACAGACACATTTATATAACAAAGTGTCTTCGCAAATAGGAATCGCAGTTTCGGTTTGTGTGTCTGTTGAACATCATGACCGATGCAGTCATACCGCACAATGGTGTGAAATATCCATTCTTAAACTAGGAAATTGAAACCATATGGGATAATAGAGATGGACTCATTGAATATTTAGTTTTTCTCTGGGTGATTGAGGAATCGTCAGCCATGATATGGAAAGAATGTTGCGGTTTCAGACATCTTAATCATACAAAACTGTTTATTCCTATTCCAATCTTCATTCCTAATACAGCCTACTATTAACAAGAAATTGAACTCAATCTTGGCTGAACTCTTGGTCTATTTGGTTGAATCACAAGTTCCTGGCATACATGTTGGATTCCGGCTCAGCTTATATTTATAACAGTGGCAGGAATTG
>NC_082391.1:17145958-17148458 GCF_031168955.1 Gadus macrocephalus | reverse complement strand
ATGCCGCCGCGGCCAAATTGGCAGCAGATGTTGTTGGGGTGGTGGTGGTGGTGGTGGTGGTGGTGGGGGTGGTGGTGGGGGTGGTGGTGGTGGTGGGGGGTGGTGGTGGGTGGTGGTGGTGCCGGTGGTGGGGGGTTGGTTGTTCAGCGGTGTTTTGTCCGCGGACGGAGCTGTAAAAGATCGCAGGCCTGACAGGGCCCTCTGTTTGGGCCCCTGGGGTGGAGGCGGCGGCGGGGCAGCGGGGGCCCTCCAGCAGCAGTAGTACTGGTGTTTGTAGTCGCCTGTGTGAGCACTGCTTCAAATGGGCCGTTTTATGGTCACTTATGACGGGACACCGATGAGTAGCGGTCTTGAGTGTGTATCCTGAAATGGATCCGAGCCACAGACCCGTACTTGAACCGAAACCCCCTTGCATCTGAAGTGATGAGGAAGATAATTCCATGATGAATTAGGGGATAACCTTCTCCAGTGCCCCCCCCCCCCCCCCCCCCCCGAGGTAATCTTAACGTCCTCCATATGCGGGTCCTTCATCTGCCGCTCAAAGGTGTCACACGGATAATCAGAAGCATATCATTTCTGTCAACATTATCCAGTGCGGTAGAGCTCAGGAATGTGACGTCAAAAGAATGATTGGCGGTTCAAATTGAACATTATCCTCGGGACACATTGCCAGTTATATCAAATTAGAATGCATTAAACTAATAGAATGCTAATAACACATTTAAGAAAGTGGAAAGTTACCCCCTATTACCAGGCGGGCCGTGTCAGCGCTGAGGGGAAGCAGAGCCGGGTGTTTGGGCGTCTGGGGAGATAGATGAATGACTGGCGCAACCGAGAAAATGATTTCGGAGTTTGTTCGGAGCTCTCCGCCCAGCCGACGCTCTGGGCTACGGCCGCCGACATAAACTGTGACACATGGGATTTTTCCTTCTTTCTTTTTTTAACTCCCAAATTATGATGGTTTGGCCTACCGGTGTTCTGGCTCAAGGTCTGCAGAGGCACAAGAAGATGAATTGGAGAGGAAATAAGCAGGTCCATTGATAAACAGAAAACAGAAACACCCCTCCCGAGAGAAAGGCTTTTTATGTTGAAATGCGGGGAAATCAGAATTCCTACTTTTGACATGTTTAATAACTCCAATTATGGAGCTAAATATTTGCGTTGTAAATGCTGGCGAGGGCAGGGAATTGGCTGAATGACAGATGATTCAATCATGCAGTGAATGGGGTTGCATGAAACATCATAGTACGTACGGTTTAACTTATAGGTTTACAACTGCCACAGCTATATAATATACACTATAGTGATGATGTAACAAATAAAAATGAATACGTATATATTTATCAATATATATGCAATATTTCATAAAATATAAAATCCAATTACTAAATGTATTTTAATAAAAAAAGGTATTGTTTGGCTAGCTATTCATTTGAACCATAAAGGTGTATTTTATAAAGTACAGTTTGTTACAATGACAATACCCGATACAATCTGATTGGTGTTTTTTATTTGCCGCAGCAAACAAAAGTTTGAAAAAAGATTTTGATTTTGAGGACTTTTGTTGAAACAAGACATAAGCAGCAACATATATCTCTGCTTAGTGACCCGGCGCCGAGGATCCAATAAATAGAAGGTGATGTTCCCTATGAGAACCGAAGGCAGGCGATGGCTGTGATCCATGCGGGCCTTCTGCCAAGAACCCAGAACTGCGAATGGATGGCCGTGCATTCGCCCTGGGCTGACAACAACAAAGTCCCATTACTTAAGAAGATGCAGAAATCCTTTAATGAGGAGACGAGCCACCGATGCCCAGGACTTCTTCTACTCCTGCTGTCGCCTTGTAGCCCTGACTTTTATCCACTCCCATTCAATAAACGTCCTCTGAAGTTGATTAATTAAACACGAGGGGACAAAGGGGAGACTTTATCAACCCGAGCCAAGCCGAGGCTAGCCGGCTGGCTGTGTGTGGAGAGGGTTCAGGCCAAGGAAGGGAATTAAGAAGCGCAAGCAAAACAGGCTCCTTGGCCCCTCAAATCCCGCCAGTGCAAAACGCTAGCATAGAGACGGGGGGAACGGAAAGATAGAAAGATATATATTCCTGATGTATTCCTACGGTGGGTTGTCGGCGGAGGCTCGGCGCCACCTGACGTGTGTGTGAAGCGCGTAGCGTGTAGTGGGTAAACCGGGGGCCACGGCTGTCAGCGCTCTCTTAGCCGTAAACGTCACATGGGACCGCAGGTATGACGGGACTGGTGGTAGGGTACGGAGGGGTGGGGGGGGGGGATCACTCATGGAATGATATGGGAGCGAACGTTGCATGGTCGCACCGCCGCTATCCAAAAAAGTGATGCATGGCCTGTGTGAGTGTGTGTGTGTGTGGGTGTGTGTGTGTGTGTGTGTGTGTGTGTGTGTGTGAGAGATGGAGCGAGAGAGAGAGTGAGAGCGTGTGTGAGAGTATTTTGTGTGTGTGTGTGTGTGTGTGTGTGTGTGTGTGTGT